>NW_017308351.1:168606-188897 GCF_000935625.1 Nanorana parkeri | reverse complement strand
GGCCGGCCGGGAGCTTAACACAGTCAAGCGATCGAGCGTCTCTATAGACGCTCGATCACTTGTATCAGCATCTGTCACTGCCGTGTTTGGTCCCGAGATCCGCTGTGCCCGATGCGACCGGGACCGGCACGGCTCTGTGACAGGAGATCAAAGGGAGTTCAGTATACGAACTCCCTTTGATCTCGGTAGTAGATCTGCTACCGAGATCAAACTCCCTTTGATCTCGGTAGCAGCATTCTCGGTACCCCCTCTCTCCCTGTATACCCTCTCTCTCCTCATTTGGATAATGCAGAAGTACAAAGCAGACCTTGGTATAATGGGGCTTAGCCGTATAGGAACATGACCATACATATGATTTTTGAATGGAGTTTGCATCAAAAATTGCATAAAAAATTATTAAACATCTTGGTGGCCTTACCCTGAGATATTCTCTTACTAATATGTATGATGTTCTTAAAGTATATTGAAAGTGGAAATATTTTGGTCAGGTTTTTATTGCTGGATGTGCCCTATTGGCGAAATCTCCCTTCACTTCCTGTCCTGGAAAACTACAGGACATCTCTCCAAAGTGAAGGGAAATTCCCTCTTTTTTTTTCACTGAAACAGGTATCCCCGTTAGAAGCTTTCTCTGCACTACTGTTTAGTGACAACAATTTTGGATTTTCCATTGATTCAGTGACAGTGGTCACCGTAACAAAATAGAGAGGGTGAATTTCCCTGACCAGGACACAGATAGCAATAAAAACTCCACATAAAGTGCTAATATTTCTGCACTTTATTCTAAACTAAATATAAGAAAAAGCTGTCTATAGATACATGTTAATGTACAAATATGCTTCTTAAGTACCTAGGAAATAATGGCTGCCCTGCCTAAGAATTTTCATTTAATGCCAGTCTTGTAGGATGGGCCGGTGTCTCAGATCATCTGTCTGTGCAGGGTAGTTGGTCCCTGGAGGAATTGAAATCTTTTAGTCAATGTCCTGGAATTGAGGGCCATTTGCCTGGCGTTGTACCTGGACCTGTATCCTGACTGCTTGTTCGGATCCATTCTACTAGAGCAGTTAGTACTTTGTGGGCATTTCTAAATCAGGCTTCTGTTTCTCAAATTTGCAAGGCCCCAACTTGGTCTTCTGTTCAGACTTTTGCTAAGTTTTATGAAGTTGATGTTTCTGCCTCCTCTAATGCTAGTTTTGGCAGAAAACTAATTCAAACGGCTGTTTAAATGTATTTTTGCATTTACATTTTTTGCTGTTAAACTGGTTCTTTTAGTTGTGTGTTGCTCACCCCTCTGTTTGGACAGCTTTTGAACATCCCTGGCTGTAGCAGAATTTTTCAAGAGCGGTTTCCCTCAATGGAGAAAATAGGATTTTGTTCTTACCGTAATATCCTTTTCTCTGAGTTCATTGAGGAACACAGCTCCCTCCCCTCATTTACTCCTGTACTGCTTGTTACAACTGGCAGGTGGGAGGGCTATGTCCTTAAAGTGACAGGCTTTAAATTTTTGTTTGCCTAGTGTCCATTTCTCCTAGAGGCAGCAGCATAACCCTAATTATAAGAATTCTTCAGAGCTGTGTCCCTCAATGGACTCCGAGAAAAGGATTTTATATTTAGAACAAAATCCTATTCCTAGGCCCAAAGAAGGTTGGATATTTGTACATTAAAGTGTATTTATAAACAACTTTTTCTAATTTTAGTTTAGGATAAAGTGTAGACATTTTAAAACTGTATGTCAAATTCTTTCAGCCTGGAGTTCTTTTTTCTGAGAAAAAATGTACAAACAATAACCAAATATGATATAACAGATATGAAATGACTCTTTGGGGGTTAAGAAATGTCTGCAGTATTAATAGTTTGAATGTTTTACAATGGAATAATACATGTGCAAAAAGATTGTTCATCCAGTGGAAACCAAGTTTGCCAACAAAAGGACGGACCTAATTTGGACTATGTGTAAGGTTCAGCTTTGAGCAGGAAAATATTGTGCTTTTTGTACTTCTTACAAATCTCAGATAGAACCACCTGGGTTGACGGCTTTTTCTAACCCCCCAAAATGTATTTCTTAGCCACTGCTTCTTTTAAGTACAGTAATACTTTGGTTTACAAGTAACTTGGTTTGAGAGTGTTTTTGCAAGACAAGCAAACATTTCTGAAAAATTTTGCTTTGATATACAAGCAATGTCTTGCAATAATTTGTAGAAAAGCACCACCCGAATAAGGCTGTAGCAGTGCGAGCGATGAGTCTGTTTAACGACAATGCAATGTCACATTGGATAGATTCCTTGTTAAGGTTTCACGAAATGAAAAAGATTCCATTGAGCCAAGAGATAGCAGTGATTCCGTTAGTGATAGTGAAAGTCGTCCTACACAATAATCCTCCTCTCTCTTGTCCCCCTCACACCAGCCACGAATGTACAGGTAATTGGTTTATTTTTCTTTATATTTTGTAGAGTATTATATTACAGTATTGTATTGTAATTATTTTTATATGAATATTTTTGGGTTGTGGAACGAATCATCTGAATTTCCATTATTTCCTATGAGGAAATTCGCTTTGATATACAAGTGCTTTGGATTACAAGCATGCTTCCGGGACGAATTATGCTCGTAAACCAAGGTATTACTGTAGTTGAATTTCCTATTTGTTTATTCCAGAAGGCCCTAAAAGAGCTTCTCTGGCTTTTAGATCTGCTATTTTTAGGTGGATTCGACAGGTTCTTGTGCAGGCCTATAACTTGTGACATAAAGTGCCTCCTTTTCTCATTTAGGGCCTGTTCACACCATCCCTAGACAAGTACATTTTTTTATCTGTTCCCCCACCCCGACTCAAAGTTTTGGGAGTGTATTTAGCAGGTTATGCTGTGTTGGGGATTTTTCCATTACGTGAATCTCCTGTGTATCTGACTTTAGGGAATTAATTGTCCGTTGGAATATTCTGGTGTGCACTCATCTGTTTCCTAGCTGATTTTAATTGATATTATATAGGATGAACGGCGATATCTCAGGTTAGTTGATGAAGCCTTATCTCAGCAACTGGAATTCAAAAATCATCTGACTCTTAAACACTCTGAGGTCTCTGAAGCTCAGAAACTGGTTGAAGAAACCCGAAAGAAGCTGCTAAACATTAACAGGTAACTGTGTTTGTTCATGAAAGGGAATGTATATTGGTTTAGCATTATTCATCATGGTCAGCGCTTTCATCATTTATTTTATTTAGGTAAATATGAAATATTGCATATATTTTGTGACCTAGGTGGAGTTGTGGGCTCCCTTTCATAGGTTTGCTTGACTAGTCTTACTTTTTTGCTGAAAAAGTCCTACTCTTTACAGAGTTCAATCTCTCAAGCTCCAATTTACTGACAACTGAATAAATCAGAGAGGTGACTCCCCTTTCCCTTGCTGTGTGCTGAGGGCTCCATAAAAAGTGTGTGTGTACAGTATATGAGTGTATGTTGCAAAATGCTTTGCAGTACATCTGCCTTTCCATTTCCTATCCGTTTTCAACATGCATCTACCCACCAAAAGCACACACCCCTTTTTCTTCTTTCTACATAGTGCAGGTGTTACTGGTGTATGTAATGTGTTAAAAATCATGTGCATTGTTTGGTGTCTGGATGCGTCTTGGCTTTTTAACAGCATTGAATAAGCCCTTAAATAAATCACCCTTAAAACACATGCACAAGGCTTGTGTGTAACGCACATAGTAACATATAGTATATATGTGTTCAACAGCACATTTCTGTGAATTATAAGGTCAGGTTTTATATACACCAAGTTTATAGCCAAAAATATATTTCTTTCTCATCCTCTGAGGATTAACACAGGAAGTTACTGTGATGTTATACTGCCACCTGCAGGAGGACTGGACACTGGCAAGCAAAAAAAACTGTATACCAGCATGCCTCAGATTTTTGCTAGAATCCTAGGAGGATGGATGTCTTTTCTTTAGCTCTGTTTAACATTTTTTCCAATCTCTGCCAGAGCTTGTCTCTTCGATTACAGCTGTCCTCAGTCTGACTTGGAGTGCATTGTCCAAGCCCTGCTGAACTGGAGCTTGCAGGCCTGGCCTGGAAGTGACCTTCAGGCACTAGGTTCCACATAAGCCACTTTTCAGACTCCATTCTGGTAACAAGTTAGCTGGGGAGCAGTTTCCAGAGTCATTGGCATTGCCTCAGCTCTTGTCTTGTCTCTGAAGACTCACTCTGAATAAGCTGATTACACTTGACATCAGGAGCCCCCTCATTTGCTTGACTCATTGGGTGCCTTTTAAAATTCCTGCCCTTTCCTAGTATGGAAAGGGTAAATACTGAGGGATTGATGTCGTCCACTGGGTGGAGTGTTGCACACACGTTCTGCATGCTCTTTCACGACATTCATCGTCAAGGAAGCATCTCCCCACTACTGATCTTGCATTGCAAACAGCCACGTGGAACTCTGATCTTCGGTCTGTTCCTACTGTCCGCCTTCAGTGAACGTGGTAACCTATGGCCACCTGACCCTCACCAGATACCGGCTGTTTGGGTTTGTGAGAACCTAAGGCCTTGCCTCATACCCTGAGCCTTACTTTGCTTAACTACTGTATGGTCAAAACATGGCTGATATTGGACACGGGGAGAGACAGTCCTGCTCTATGGGGTACCCCCAGCTCACACTCTGCTAACAGCTCTGGTGCCGCTTTCAGCTTGCCCACTGATGTTGCTGATGTCTGCAGCCTGGAATTATGCTACCCTCTGATCCTATAGTCTTTCCCATCTTCAGAGTCTTCCCTAGCTGCATTGGATGTAGTTGGCTCTTCTCCCCTCTTGGCTGACTGTTTCTGCAGTCATTTATGGCCCAAATCACACAGGTATTTGCTGACTCAAGAGCGCACTTCAACACCTTTCCCTGCAGATTCTATGTCTGATCTGCCCATGGCCTCCGAGCAATTAGTCACTAAGAAAGAGGAGTTGCAGTCTTCTGCTATTACTGTCAAATTAAAGGAGACCTCTTATTAATGCATTGCACACCACTTTAAATCTAGAGGATCAACCTGTTGCTTCTACCAGTGTTATTCTTAATCATGGGTCCTTTTAGAACCGCTAAAACTGCCTAAGTCTTCCTCTGCGAGAATTAGAAACACCCTGACAAGATGTTTGCTCCCCCTAAGCTTTTTAACGTTGTATCCACTTGAAGAGGACTTTTAGGTGGTCTATCCTCACATGTGGATAGGGCAGTGTCCTGCCTTAGCAAGGCAAGCCACCATTCCAGTGGAGGGTTCATCCATCTTTAGGACAGGTCCTGCTCTTCAGCCCATTTTAGCTGTGACTTTGCTTTGACAAACCAGTGGATCTCTTGGTCATTGAACAGCCATGGAATGTTTGGGGCTAGTGATGGGCTGCTGGAAGTTTCCCATCTCATCTTGCAGGTACAGGTACGTCCTCCCGGAACAATGGGGCAGCGGACCACCCATTTATGTACCTTGGTTGGTCTGCAGGATGTTAAGCTACATGCAGTCCCCAGTTTCTGTTTACCTTGAGCCTATTAGCATTTGGTTTTTGTTGCCTACCTCTCTTTTGGATGTCCTAAAGCTTTAAGACTTCCTGTATCCCTTAATGGAAGTAGAAAGAAAAGATAATTTTTCTATTCACTGTAAAATCAATTTCTTGGAGTCCATTGAGGGTGGGGCAGTGGAAGGGGTTATCGTGGGGTGACCTACAGTTTTTGTGTGTGCCAGCATTCAATCCTCATGTAGGCGGCAGTATAACCCAATGTTTTAGTTCCTATGTCTCTCCATGAACTCCTAAAAATGGATTTTGCAGTTAGTACAAAAATCCTGTTATTTTACATTGATTACTGGAGATTCGAAAGTCAAAATAAAATGTACATTCATTCCTAATATTTCTTTGTTTTGCATCTGAAGAGAAATTGGCAAGAAGCAGAAGGAAGCAATGACCATTGAAAGTCTGATAGAACAGAAGAGGTTAGAAAAACACAATTTACTCCTGGATTGTAAAGTACAAGATTTGCCGATAACTCTACTAGCCGGCTGTTTGGATGATATCATGGAAGTTGAGGTGAGGTCTAGACCAGAGGCTTTTTCCACCCATCATATGATTGGTGCACATAAGATATTTATAACAAAAATGTATGTCAGTTATATTCCATGTAATCTGCATTATGCATGCTAGATATCATGACAAACTGAAAAAAGTCTGTGTGCAATGTAACTACAGGTAGAAAGTGAAAGCACTCTAACTGCTACTGAAATCTATGAACGAGAAGGGACTTTTCGCATAGACTATGGCGATCTTCCTCATAATCTAAAGGTAACTCTTTATTATTGCTTCATAAATGTTTCTTCCACGTGACAGTTTTATTTATTTCCTGTATTTATAGTGCGCCTACATATTAGTCAGCACCCTACAGTCTTCAGAAGACAATTCAAATTAGTCCCTGCCCCTAAAGAGCCTGGGTTTAAAGCCCAACTCTGAGCCAACAAAAGGCCCCATTCCCCACCTCCTCAACTTCCCCACACCCTCTGCCTCATACTCAATATATAACTATCTTTATCCATTGTTAAGTGACCTTCCCAGCGCTTGGTGCCTCATAAGTTTCTTATGACAAGAGAAGATGTTTTAACCACTTGAAGACCAGGTGTTTAGACCCCCTTCCTGGCCAGGCCATTTTTCAGTATTCAGCACTGTGGTACTTTGACTGACATTTATTCCGTCATGCAACGCTGTACTGAAACGGGCCGGCAGTTTATACAAGTGATCCGCCGGCTCTATAGCCGGCGTATCGCTTGTATGTTAATAGGCATCGCTGCCTGTTTTTAAATCTTGTGTCTTTCCTGCTCGTGCGCACCGCACGGGCGGGTCTAACAGGCCGCATATACACGGCCTGTTACATTCAGGAAGCTCCCGGCCGGCTGTTTTTTTACAACGGCCGGCCGGGAAGCGGTTAATTAAAGATGGTAGAGCAGGAAAGTGCCATTATTTTCCAGTACACTTGCAGTCTAGTATTCCCTTAGATGACCAGCTGCCATTTGGTGCAAAGCAGGGGCCTCAAACTCAATTCACTCGGGGGCCACTCAACAAATGTATTTCTCCCATGGGCAGCTTGCCAAATATCATACTTCAAAATTCAAGTTAACCATATGCGGTATGGTACTACGTACACCAATAAACACACAATAGGGCCCTATTCATATCTGTATGTTTAGGTGCAATTAGGGATTTCTGTGTCAGGAACTTGCGTTTTTCTGCAGCAGGAATCCCTAATCTGGCATTTACAAGCGGCAGCTGTCATCCATTCAAGGTAATGATCAGGTGACAGCAGCTGCATGTGAACGCCGGCACACCGCATGTAATGGTATGTGATATTACATGCAGTTAGAAAACACTCTCCCTGGATGCATAATCGATGCGTCCAGGGAGAGTGATTGATTCCTAACCAAATGTACATGAATCATATCACATACCATTACATGCGGTGTGCAGGCGTTTACATGCAGCTGCTGTCACCTGATCTTTAACTTGAATGGGTGACAGCTGTCACTTCAGTGTCACGCCAGATCAGTGTCAGAACTACCACCATAGAAGGGGGCCTGGTCAGGAGCAGGGCGTAACGACCAGTCTCCGCAATCCTGGACATTGTAGGTGGAGACAGCCAAATGGGTGGGGTCAGACTCCTGCTGTCTTCTCTGGATTGGTTAGCGAGAGGAGTAGACGTGGTTTGGAGGTAAGAATGTGGCGCGGCTTTGGACGGACGGACATCTGAGACACCGAGGAGATCAAGGAGGGGGCAGAGGTAGGGAGACATCTGCAGTCAGCTGCTCATGGGGCTTGAAGTTGAAGAATTGTGCTGGGCCTGTTGCTGTATGGTGTTATTTTGTCATGGCTGAAACGTTTTGACAAATAACGACGTATATAGGTCAATAAATTGAGCCTTATTTTCAGCTAGTATAGAGAGGCAGGCTGCAGTTTGTCAAAGCATGCATGTTTACCTGATGTGACCATGCACATGTGTATACCAGCCACATTGTGCATGCATGGTCATACCGTACCTCCTTGTCTGCAGCTACATTTAGTATATCAAGCTTGCTAGCAGGAACGTATTAGCTGTTTTCATGTGTTAAAATATCTCTGTAGTATGGTTTTAATATGGTACGTTCAGAATCGAATACTGGCTGCTTCCTGATATGCATTTATCAATTGTACAGGTGTTAATGACAGACAATGAATTCTCAGCTGAACTTATGCGAATGCGTCAACAATGTATTTCTCATGAAAACATTCTGCTGAAGACATGTGCTCCAAATCTGAGAGCTCTGGAGAAACTCCAGAATATCAGTGGCAAGTTTCAAGAAACCACAGATGGTAAAAAGGACATTACTGTTTATAACATTAATAGCCGGTTTAAGATTTCTAAGATCTGTTTTCTTTGTAAGGTTGTATTGCTTGTCTTCTGGCAATCTTCAGTGTGCAGTAGGTCAGTGGACAGCAAGTGGCTGCTGTCTGTGGGTTCCAGCACTGAAAATAAACTCAAGGTGGCAGAGTTAATAGCAAATATCCAACTTGCTATGAACTGTGGAGTAGGCACCTCCATTTGACAGTGCATATGTTTGTTTTGTTTTTAGCTGGGCAGCTTTCCTTTAGATTGCATTCAATACATTTACTGGCCAGTAAGGGAGCCCCACAAGGGGGGCAAGCCAGAGCACAACAATCCAAGCCCTGATTGCCATCCATATACTATTGCTTCACAGATTTCATTTTTTTAGGGCACTCTGGAAATACATTTAATATGTGTGCATGTGAGGCAATGTCTGCTTAACAGTCTAGTTACCATCTTAACATATTGCAATAAATAGAGGTGCACCAAAATGAACATTTAAAAACCGAAATGAAAAAAAGTCAAAACCGAAAATGTTTTTTATTCTTACTTTTTCAAATTTTCTTCAAATATTTTATTTTTGCCAAGAACACACCCTTTCAGCCATTTACACTATATGGAACAAAGTTTTTGGGGTATATCTGGCAACCAAGTGTTAACTGCCCCACAGGAGGAGGGGTTAAAAGACAGGAAACTCCACAGAACAGTGGTGGAGTAGTAGGAGTAACACAGGTGTGTGGAAAAAGCTATTTGAGCTTGTCCTCAATTACCATGTCCTCAATTATCTACAAACACTCAGCGATCACTGAATGTTTGGACTCGCTCTCCTTCCTGATACGCTGTCACAGGAGGCTGAGCGAGCGGACCTGTCTCCGCCCATACCGCTCTCCCGATCTGTGACAGGAGGCGGAGCGGCCGCTCACAGCGCTGTCCTCCAGCAGCACTCAGCCTCCTGTGACAGTTTCTCTCCTCCCTGCTGGGACACAGAGCATCGCCTAGTGGGGAGGAGAGAAGGAACGGATGCACCGCTATTTCGGCCACAAAATGGCACTTTCGGCATTTTGTCAAAAGTGCCATTTTCGGCCTATATGTTTCGGCGGCCGATATATCGCTGCATCCCTAGTAATAAAGTTTATGGACACCTGACCATCACACCTACCACATGGCCAAAAGTTTGTCCAAGAGCTCAGGTGTTTCCATTAAAGAGTCGTGTTAATGCTGCAGTATACAAAGACATTTTGTTTGCAAACTTGTGGAAACGGCAAAGGTTTGGGGAAGGTCCTTTTCTGTTCCAGCATGACTGCACCTCTCTGCACAAAGCCAGCTACATAAAGACATAGTTTGACCAGTTTGGTATGGAGACATTTAAGTGGCCTGCACAGAGCAAATCTTTAGGATAAAGTGGAAGGCTGGTTGCTAGCCAAGTCTTCTTGTTTCATATCGGAACCTGACCTAGCAAATGCTCTTTTTGCTGAATGGGTACAAACTCAGACATATTCCATAATGTTGTGGAAAGCCTTTCCAGAAGAGTGGAAGCAGTTTTAGCTGCAAAAGAGGGACTGACACCAGATTAATGCCCATGGTTTTGGAATGGGATGTCCAACAAGTTTATTTAACTGTGATAGTCGCATGTCTACAAACATTTGCACATAGAGTGTACCTCTTTTTTTTGTTTAAATGCGTGCTTCTGGCGTTGCCTCTCCCTACAGTTCAAGTCAAAGATACTACATCTGAACAGGAGGTCAGACACTCTGCTCTGCCTGTAGGAGAGGTGTTGGTTGGCTATAAGGCTGGGTTCACACTGCGATGGCATTGAAATGGACCTGCGCTCCCATTCACTTGAATTGCAAACCCTGTGAACTATGGCAACACAGCTCCAACACACATGTATGGCAGTACAACACAACGCATAGTCGCACACTACCTTGCGTTGTGGTGCAATGTATTGTCCAAAATGGTACATGCCTGTTTCATTTTGCGGTTTTAGTGTGCTTGCTGCCTTACCACAATGCATGGTAACAAGCAAAAACAAAAGTATATTAACACACGTGCGTTAACTCTGCTCCACACTGGATGCTAAAACTGACCAGCTTCAGTGATATCATAGCAACTTACAATAAAAGAAAAAAGTGCTGGAGGGAGCTCTGCATAAGATCCATGGATCACCATGTATTGTACTACCTCACCATAGTTAATTCCATCAGCTACTTCTTTCTGGCAGAGAAAGATAATGACAAAAAAAATCATATTTCGATAATAGCAGGTGTACTTTAGAGATGAACCCTTAAACAAAATCTCTATGGATTGGAATACGATATTATATTGATTTGCTTTGCACATCTCTCTGCTTACTGATCTGAAATGATTAAGTGTCACCATATATACAGACATGGACAAATACAGTAAGTTGGTGCCTTTAGAGCTTATTGAATCAATGCTTAATTTCTCCTGAAAAACAATGAAATTAAAAGCAGTTATCTCTGGTTCAAACTCCCTGTTGGCAGATGCAGAAGTCTCATTGAGAACTACAGAAATCACTTCTTTGCATTGACCGCCTATAAAGGTTGTGCTAAAATATATTCAGTTAACGGTGCCATCATGTTTGTCCATGCCATTTCATTTGCTTTAGTATTTAAAATATTCTCTATGGAGTATACAATGATGGATCCAAATTACCTTTGTCAGTTTCAAGTTATTTGAGAGAAAATTGTGGGTACTTCTTTTTTCGTGCAAGGGCACCAACATATGTATCCGTGTGTGTGGCAGAAATGTCAGAAGCTGAATTTTGTATGGGCGCTTGCACTGTGGGCAGGGGTCGTGGCTGCAAAGCCATTAATTTCAATGTACCACTACACCCCCTCCCACCAGGGCCAAATTTACTCTCTCTGCTGCCCCAAGGCCAGGTTCCTCAATGCGCCCTCCAACCCTCGACGAGATCACTTGTACAAAACAAGCAGATGCTTCCCCGCTGTACATTTAGCCCTGCTTGCCCAAAGCAGGGCTAAATGTAAAAAACAACTACCCGCTCAGCGCCCGGAAATGCATGTCCTGGGCATCGGGAGATAGGAATTCCACACCCATGCTGCCCCTCTACTCCCTGCTGCCCCAATGCCGGGTCTTGGTTGCCCTTGTGGGAAATCCAGCCCTGCCTCCTGCCCCTGAACGCAGGGAGCTGGCCGGCTTGCGTTCCAGAGGCCGAATGCACTGGAATGCGGAGTTTGTGGTGTGAGCCGGCCCTTAGTGTCCCATCTTCCTCAGAGAACCGTGCAAGTCGTTGTCATGCTGTAGTATTGGTGGTAATGTAAACTCCTGTGGGGCAGTGTAACAGTGAGACTGTTTATTTTTCTCATAGCTTTTGAGACCAGCAGAAGGAAAGCCAGTCTGTGTAGGACACAATTTGAGCAGGTGAAGAAGAAGAGATATGAGCTTTTTAGCCAGTGTTTTGAGCATGTTTCTGTAGCTATCGATCAGATCTACAAGAAGCTCTGCAGAAATAACAGCGCTCAGGTTTGCCTATTTAAATTTATCTCTTCCGTAGATATGAAGTCAGCATTTTCTGGATTTTGGTTACTTTTTATAATGCAATCACAGCCTTTGTATTGTCCAGGAATTGCACCTTGCAGTAGAGGAATGATTGCATTAGGGGTTTATTCGATGGGCAAATGCAGCATGCTTTAGACATCGGTTTGAGATGCTTCTAAGTTCATTCAGAATTTATTACAGGTGCATTTAACCTATTTCGTCTGATTTACATTCCAAAAGACTTGTATGGGGAGATGAGCAGTTCTCAAGTGAACAAAAGCCTGTCCACCCTGGCCTTTACATACATTGCCTGCTCAGCTTCTAATGTAATTGAGGGTAGAAACATTGCCTGTATTTCATTTTTGACTCTGTCATTCATTTCTGCGGCATTACAAATTTTGCAATAATGACTATAGTTGTGTCATATAAGCAATGTAAGTTGCTTGTTGTGTCATGTAAGCAATCTGATAGAGATAGGGACTCCAGCACTCCACTTGCAAGTCAAATTTGTCTATTTATTGACGTAAATCCAGCATATCTCACTGGTTCAATGTAAGCAATCTCTCTCCTCCCCAACCAGATGTTTGTCTGTAGTTGTACAAGACTTCAAAGGCAAGGAGGGTAATATGAAAAAAAAAATTAGGCTCTTTCTATGCACTCTGAGGGCCAAACATATACGCTGCAGAATACATTTTACGCAGAGCATGGGAGCAATCTCTTGACAAACATTGACAATGTCATCTGTGATTATAATAGGCTAAATTAGGATATTATTTACAACTAACTATTTTTTTTCATAATGTTTGGTGTGCATTAAAGTGGACCAGTACGCAAATGGTAAATAACTGCTATGTTATAGGGGACATCTAAAAATGTTCAACGTGCCTAAGCAGTATCCGAGAATTGTACCTTTTGCTTTAAATTCCTCCTGAATACAGCAGTGCACTTCCTGGTATGTGAGGGTGCCTAGACACTCTGGAGCCTACAGCCTCATAGCTAGATATCTGCAGTTTGAGATCTAAGGCACTCTTGCCTCTGACTGCTAGTCTCAGGAGAATTGGAGTGAGATTTGGTGATGTTGCTATTTTGCTGCTCATTTTTATCCTTGCTGGAGACATGAGAAGGCAAAGCCCTGCTTCTCCCAAGATGGCCGACTCCACATGGAGACACAGTGCAGAAGAAGACATGGTAAGTAATGGAGAAAGGATCAGGTGCTGGAAGACCATGGGTAACACTGGTGACTAGTCCTTTGCCTGCCTTTTTTTGAGGCAGGCAAAGGAACTCAGTTCCTCTTTTAATGTTATCATGTGTACTTCCTACCAACTCTGCTGTAACCCTGCTTTAGCTGTGCTGGATATCACTGCACAGTGCTGTTCAGAAATTCATCCTCATATCATTTTTGTCAGTTCCAATATGTCAGCCAGGAGCCAGACTGCTGAATACAAATGAAATGTCAAGCACATTTTATTAACATGTCAGATCTGTATTCAAACTGCTTGCACGCTGGTACTATACACCAGATCGTCTACAAGCAATACACCCGTCTTTTCTTTCCAGCTGTCGTCTTGCTCTCTTCTGTTCCTGTTGTTTTCTTTATCCTTGTCTTTCCAAGGTTCAGTTGCGCAAGTATTGTGCCTTACTTGATGAGAAGCAGACTTTTGTGTATTGCCTTATCGCTTGCTGACTGCACCTGATAATATACTTGATTTGTACTTAAAAACTTGTGCCTCAATAAAAATTGAATATAAAAAAAAACATGTCAGATCTGTGCTGCTGTGGAGCTCTGCCCGCTTTTCATTAAGCTCCGCCTCTTTCCCATAGCATTGTTGAGACTAGCGCAGAAATGAACATTAGGAAAAAAAAATCTGTATATATTGAGAGGAATTTATCAAAACTGGAACAGACAAAATCTGGAGCAGCTGTGCATGGCGACCAATCAGCTTCTCTCTTTCATTTTCATATCTTAACTGAACCAACTGAAGAGAGAAGCTGATTGGTTATTATGAGCAACTGCTCCAGATTTAGTTTACTCCAGTTTTGTTAAATTCCCCCCATAGTGTTTAGAATTCATTTTTTGGGAGACCAAAAATGTTTTTCCTTTCAGCCTTAACTTTTTAACACTTACATTTGCTTAGGCCTTTCTTATTCTTGAGAATTCAGAGGAACCGTATCTTGATGGAATTGGCTACAACTGTGTAGCTCCAGGGAAGAGATTTATGCCTATGGACAACTTGTCTGGAGGAGAAAAGTCTGTAGCTGCGCTGGCTCTGGTCTTTGCTATTCACAGGTGAGATTAGAATCTGAGCACCTTGCCATGAAAACCATAATGCCGCGTGCCTGTCCATTGATCACACTTGACAGAACATCATTTCAGGCTTATTCTTTGCTATTTAAAGAGTCCAGAGAAAGCCCATTTTGCTGTAATCGGAGGCCGGCGATGAAGGTGGACTTACCTTTTGAGCCCCTGTTTTTTAAAGGCTAATTTCACCTTTGTGATAAAATGTACTATGCAGTTGAGTGGCCCAAGTACTCAACATTGGAGCTTAAAGTGAACCTTTACCCCCTTTCACTAAAAATCAGATCAGTGTGCAGCTCTACATGCTGATTTAAAATCAACTTTCATTTATTAGTTAAACAAACTTGTTTTTCATTTACCTACAAATAGGGTTAATCTACTTCAGTTTTGGTACAAATCATGTACAGTAATGTTGCCAAGTGTTGCATCCTGGGAGGGTTACATCAGCAGAGCATTGCCGGGAGATCTCGTCTGCAATCTCATGAGATTTCAGGGAAAGGCATTTTCCTCTCCTGAGATGATGTGCATGGTCACATGTCTAGTCACTGATTTTCAGGAAGTAAAGGGAAATCTAATTAGACGCACCTCCGCTACTACTGTAGCATTCTCTCTCTGTCAAGACCTGCACAGTGCGCTCTGCCGCTCCAAAAAAGGTTTAGAGGGTGATTTGGGACTCTCACTTGTTAAGTCGTACTGGGGCAATAAAGATCACACGCCAAATGACCAGAGTAGCAGATCTCTGTTGTTTGGAATGTGGAGCGACCTGGCAAATGACTTAATGAAGGCCTGCATTTGCTTTGAACTGGGGGACAAGAGAATGCTATATTTAATATTAATAGATTCAAACCTCATTATCATCCCAAAAGCAAGTATAGTTTCCGTTACAAATCCACCCACTTTGCTGAGGCCTTGTTCACACCAAGTGCGGAGCAGGTGCAGATCGGATCAAAACTGCGTCCAATGTATTCCAATGGTATGTTTTGCTCCATTTCACATCGCAGTGTGCAGGTCCAGAGCAGTTCCAGAGCAGGTGAAAAAACTGCAGCAAGCCCTATTTTAACTGCTCTGGAACGCATGCAAATGCATCAAAAATGCATGCAAATGCCTGGAACGCACTGAAAGCCCATGATAAACTAAAACTTTTTTTTTTTTACCAAAAACGACCCGGAACGCATCAAAAACGTGGAACACACCCACTGCACTGCGTGTGCAGAAACATGAGTGGATCTGCTCTGCATTTGGTGTGAACAAGGCCTGAAGGGGAGCAAGCAAATTCTGATCCTCCCTTTCATTGTGGTCACATGACTAATTTCCCTCTTCTTTGTTTTTGCAGCTTTCGTCCTGCACCGTTCTTCATTTTAGATGAGGTAGATGCAGCTTTGGACAACAGTAACATCGGTAAAGTAAGTCAGTGTTTAAAACAAATTTCTGCAAGCATTCATTGGGAAACACAGCAGACCTCTGGGTATGTGCCATGGTTGAATTGGTTGGATTTGCAAAGATCTGTATATTACATTGCCAGGCAGGTATTGAGGATCTTGGTTCCTATAACACTTGGCCTTGGGGTTTACCCCCTCTCTGTAACAAAATTCCTCTACCCTAATCCTTAATGTATTGGCCTAAGTCAAACCCTCTGTTCTTACCGTGTTACAAAAGAGAGCCTATTAAACAAGTGCATTAGGGAAACTGACACATTTTTTTAGGCAGATGACTTTGGGATCTAATTATTTGAGCATGTGCACGTGGGGTAATCGGTGAATGAAAGTTAATGGCTGTGTGTGTATGACTATGACTAACATACACTTTTATCCATGAGAATATTAACCAGCAAATGTTTCATATAGGTGACTAGTTACATCAAAGAACAGACAAGACAGCACTTCCAAATGGTGGTCATTTCCCTAAAGGAAGAGTTTTTTTCCAAAGCGGATGCTTTAATTGGAGTGTGCACAGAGGTAAAGTACATTCCAGTCCAAAATATATCCATTGGTCAGTGAAGTCTTCTACATTCAGAAAGATGGTTTAGTCCTAGCAAGATATAAAATGGTTTCCTTTTGTGTACTTTTTTTTAGGGCTGTTACTGATTAAAATTTTCGTGTTCGATTAATCCAAATTTTTTTTAATCGATTAATTTCGATTAAATATAGCGCACATACAGATCCAACTGCATTGGCCTATACACATACAGCACAGCAATGAAGTAATAAAATGAACTAGGATCACACTAATCCAGCACGTTATTAATCTCATGTGCCCCACTCAATATGGCCGCCGCTTGAGTGGGGCACGTGAGATTAATAACGTGCTGGATTAGTGTGATCCTAGTTCATTTTATTACTTCATTGCTGTGCTGTATGTGTATAGGCCAATGCCTTGGCTGGCGCTCGTGCAGAAAGTTTCTTGGGCAAATCACCCTTAGCACTGCACATTCATTATATAAATCTTTTGGCCTCAGTGTCTTTAGTGCACCAGCTTTAATATTGGTTAATCATATCTCCCATTGTTCCATAAGCGCAGATTTTACATGATACATATTATTTTTATTTTAGCTTAGCCTTGTAGACATTGTCCACACATCCGATGCACTCATGAACCATGAAACTCACCGGCCCAAGTGATTCCGTCAGGTAACAAAGGGAAGGGGGAGGAGTCCGGTGACGTCACGGACATCAACATCACCAGATTCCTCCCCCTTCCCTTCGTGAGCCATCACGGACAGCAAAGTCACCGGACTCCTCCCCCCTTCCCTTCGTTAGCCGACGGAGCCACTTGGGAAAGGGGGAGGAGTCCGGTGACGTCACCGTATCTCCGACGGGACTCCTGGAAGCCAGCGGAGAGGAGTGTTTTCATTAGCAATCAAAATAATTTGAATCGATCAAAAAGTTTAACGATTAATCGAGAAATTAATCGTTATTTCCGCAGCACTACTTTTTTCCTTTGTATCTAATATTGAAAGCATTCCTGGTGTTTTTTTTCAATTATGAATCTTTATTAAAGGGGAAGACAGAAATGACTCTAAGAGGTCATAGAATACAAAAACCAAAATGCAATATCAAAATAACAATACAGCCAAGTTTAGGAGGGCAAGACAGAACCTAAATGTAATACGTCCCAAGGACTAAAGTATCTATCAAATATATAGCGAAAGGTGAAGATAGTATCAATACTTAGAATAGGTCAAAGAGCAGGTAAAGAGTCCTTCAAACCTCCCCAAAATGTTCTATATTATGCAAAAATAGTAGAGAAGAAAGAAAGCAAAAGAAGAAATAAGGAAATGGACGTGAAGGGGATTGCTAAAGAAAAAGTTATTGAAGAAGCGGAAAAAAAAGGGGGGGGGAGCTGGGAGAGGGGCTGAGAATCATCACAGAAAGGATTGGTATCCAAAAGAGTAGCGCAAATCCATTGAGTAGAACCACGTGAGCTCCTCAATGTGCATAGTGTCATTTATACTGGAGAACCACTGACTCACTGATGGGGACGCAGTCTGTTTCCAGAGAATTGGTATGCAAGCCCTAGCGGCACTCAGGAGGTGAACCAGCGAACCAGCAAGGATCTCTTATAGCATTTGATTGAGAGGTGAGTGATGTGGGAAAAAAGGAAAACTTTCCTGTTTTAATGGAATTGCTCCCTCTCTAGCCAGGCCAGTGACATGCTGCTCTCTTGCTAGGAAGTGAGATTTTTGCAGTGCTCTGGGCCAACAAGGGAGCAATTCCATAGAGTAAAGTTAAACCCTCTCCTGAATGATTCTGCTACAGATGATGTGTCACCAGTAATAACGAGTGATGAACCCAGGCTTGGTGCGAATACCGTTTGCCCAAGCCCACTCAAAACTGTGACAGACAGCCCCCCCCCCCCTTCCCAGGCCAATCAGTTGCAGCAGGCACATTTCCTGCAGCTGTATGTCAGAGGGGTAGGGGAATGCCCCCGCTGCAATAGCCGCCACTGATTGGCCCAGGAGGAAGAGGGGTGGAGGTTGAGGGGGCTTGGACAAACTTAGGCGAACTGGGTTCGCACAAAGAACTAGTCACCTGCAACAAAATTGTCTGTGTGAAAGCAGCCCATATTTTGGGGGTGAAAAAAAGGATTCATTAATTTTGGGTGTTTTGCTTTTGCATTTTTTTTCTATTTTTGTAAATTTTTCCTTTGTATTCCTATTAAATCAGTTCACTGTTCTAGAGCAGCCCTATTCAAAAGGATATCTTTCAGAGCAACAAAATATATATAAATAGTTAAGCTGATCCAACGCTGATAGGGAAACATTACTCTGGCTCTAAAAAGACAATTTTTCTTTTCTTTTTAATTTAGCATGATGAAATGTGTAGCCAAGTGCTGACTCTGGACCTCACTATCTATGAAGATGATGAAGACTCTGATAGTGAAAGAAGAACATAGAAGATGGGTTATTTCTCTGATCTATTACTATTTGGCACTTAGTTCACACAGCAAGCGTTGTATTTGTTCTTTTCACATGTTGTGCATTATTTCCATGAAACATGTACTGATAATAGTGTATTGTAAAAGTATGCTGGGCAATCTCCCATGAAATTGATTTTTTTCCACTTTTAGTGGCATGGAACGACAGGCTTTTGATAGTATGGTTTAATCTGCTATTAAAAAGATGACATATAGCAGAATATAATTAATTCAGAATGGGGGGTGTATCATTAAGTCCACAAATGACTGGTGACTGTCAGTCACGGCTCCCCGCAGGGATTCCCCCCTCCCTTCTCCAATCTTCCAGTGCTGACTGGAGGAACGGACGGGGAGGGGGCGGGTACAGTTGGCTCTGCCTCTAGATAGGCAGAGTCAGCTGTCATTCACGCAGCTGGGTGGATCTCGACAGCATTGTCAGGATCTGTCTCGGCTGCGTCAGACTCCGTATACCGCGAGCTATAGCTTGCGATATACTGAGCTTTGGGTCACGGGAGGACGCTATTATATGTCCTCCCGTGACCCTAAAGAGAACTATGGGGAACACCCCATAGTTCTCTTTTATGCATGGAAGCTACTATTGTTGTCATCATCTTCTGAAAATACTAGTTTCCTCAATGTCATTCTGACCTAAAAACTTTAAAGTGAACCTGTGTCAAAACTATGGACATGAAAGATTTTACATATTCTTAAGAAGTGGTAAATTTGCTTAAGTCAATTCTTAACTGGCCTCTGTAGCTGCAGGCACTGTAATTCACTGACTCATTTATCCTCAAATGTCACAGTAGAGACTCTAAAGTAATTGCAGCTATTTCTGAAGAGCTTATCGCTCCTGCTGTTTGTTTAGATTAGAAGGCTTGTAGGCTGCTAAGTCATTGCTGGCAGGGGAAGCAATAGGAAGGGAGCTGTAATTTCTGTGCTTTCTTTATGAACTCTGAGGATCAGTTGTTCCACATAGCCTGCAGTTACAAAGGTCAGTGAGGACTTGTTTTAAAGCTCATTTGCAGATTGTTAAAAATATGTAAGAATGATATTGTTTCCCTTTCGTTAAAATGCATGTCACTAGATTTTGGTTTACTTAAGTGTAGTAGCATAGATGACAGGTTAGAGGCTGTGTTTGATCTGCATTGCATTTTTTCGGGTGCAGCAGGTCCTATTACGATGCATTTGAAAAGCAGGTCAAACCCATCCTTTTTTTTTTTTTTTGCTGCATTTAGCATTTAAATACATGCATTTAAGCAATGCTGCATTTGGCAAAAACACCCATCTATGTGAGCCCCAATAATGTCCATACCCCAGTCACGAGTCCACTCCAGTTCTTTAAATCACTATCCTGGATTATATATATAGAGTTAGGGAAGTCTCACTTTTGCTCAAATTTTCTGATCACTTGTTTGGGGTCAGTGGTCCATAAGGCATTGAAGCCAGAGGGCTCATGGGCAGCCTAATAGTTCTGGGGCCGTTATAAATAAGTGAATAGATGTATCCTCTTATCCTTGGAACTAGTATGCAGCCTGACATCCATCTAGAGATTTTGTTGCAGATTCTTAGTTTTGATACATTTTGACCATACAGTGGCGTTAATTTATTCAAACGTGTGTGTTGCACAGGGCAACTGTTTAGCTGACATTTGCCCCCCCCCCCCCCCCCCCCAAACCTAAGTCCCTGTCCCACC
>NW_017308351.1:166776-168448 GCF_000935625.1 Nanorana parkeri | reverse complement strand
CTTTTTTTTTTTTTTTGCTGCATTTAGCATTTAAATACATGCATTTAAGCAATGCTGCATTTGGCAAAAACACCCATCTATGTGAGCCCCAATAATGTCCATACCCCAGTCACGAGTCCACTCCAGTTCTTTAAATCACTATCCTGGATTATATATATAGAGTTAGGGAAGTCTCACTTTTGCTCAAATTTTCTGATCACTTGTTTGGGGTCAGTGGTCCATAAGGCATTGAAGCCAGAGGGCTCATGGGCAGCCTAATAGTTCTGGGGCCGTTATAAATAAGTGAATAGATGTATCCTCTTATCCTTGGAACTAGTATGCAGCCTGACATCCATCTAGAGATTTTGTTGCAGATTCTTAGTTTTGATACATTTTGACCATACAGTGGCGTTAATTTATTCAAACGTGTGTGTTGCACAGGGCAACTGTTTAGCTGACATTTGCCCCCCCCCCCCCCCCCCCAAACATTAGGTCTCGTTCACACCTAGGCGTATTGCATATGAGCGTCTGTCGCGCGTTTCCGAAGGCTACTTGGCTGTATCCCAATGGAAACGCGCAACAAAACGGCCCAAAGTAGTACATGTACCTTTTCAGGCGTGGGCCGTTTTGTAGCGCGTTAGGGACGGGTGGAAATATGCCAAGGTGGGAACGAGACCATTGAATACAATGGGATTTATATTTTTGAACGTTTTGTAGAGCGTTCGTCTAGTGTAGAACGCGCTACAAAACGTTCAGGTGTGAACGAGGGCTTAGGGTATCTGGTTGCCCTGGATGAAAGGCAAACTTTTCCTTTCTCTTGGCGTTGTTTACTGTCATGTAAGAACTGCTAGTGACTTTGAATCCTGCAGCTCAGTTTGACCAATTCGGCTCGACAGCTTTCCAAGGATGGCCTTACAAAGGATACTGGGAAATAGAGAATGTTTGTCTGCTATGAATTTTACTTTTTTATGCTGTTATTGTTGCAAAATGTTCTGCTACTTTAGTTGTTGCTGTTATATAAAAAGTGAACTGAAATTGTTTAATAAATGGTTTGAGCATCTCTACCGTGTGGTTTGTTTTACAAACTGTATTGGGCAATGCAATCCTACTTCCAAATCAAACCACATGCAAGATTATGTGCAGAGTGCTCCAAAATTAGCACTTAATTTGTATGATATAACAGACTTGGTCATTATTCAGGGGTTTAAAGCGGAACTGCAGCCAAACAGGTAAATACAAAGTTAGAACCCCTGAAATGTGATCTTTTCTAACTGCCAATATGTTCTGTTTGTCTACTTCTGTGATCCCCACACCCATGCCATACTGCATCCAAAGGGTAACAGCACCAGTCACTAATTCTGCTCTTCAACTTCCTGGGTCACCTGCTTCCATACTGAACTATCTGCAACTTCCTGGGTCACCTGCTTCCATACTGAACTATCTGCAACTTCCTGGGTCACCTGCTTCCATACTGAACTATCTGCAACTTCCTGGGTCACCTGCTTCCATACTGAACTATCTGCAACTTCCTGGGTCACCTGCTTCCATACTGAACTATCTGCAACTTCCTGGGTCACCTGCTTCCATACTGAACTATCTGCAACTTCCTGGGTCACCTGCTTCCATACTGAACTATCTGCAACTTCCTGGGTCACCTGCTTCCATACTGAACTATCTGCAACTTCCTGGGTCA
>NW_017308351.1:143700-165658 GCF_000935625.1 Nanorana parkeri | reverse complement strand
CCTTTCGGCAACTCCCTGGTCCCCCTCCTTCCATACTGAACTATCTGCAACTTCCTGGTTCACCTGCTTCCATACTGAACTATCTGCAACTTCCTGGTTCACCTGCTTCCATACTGAACTATATGCAACTTTCTGGGTCAGCCGCTTCCATACTCAACTATATGCAACTTTCTGGGTCAGCTGCTTCCATACTGAACTATCTGCAACTTTCTGGGTCAGCTGCCTGGTCATTGGATAAGGATAGGAGGAGGAGCCCCTGTTCCTATAATTTGCCTAAATATCTCCTCTTATGCCCCCAGTGCCTAACAACATATTAACCTGGCAGCACTGTGCAATTTGATTGCTCACAGTACAGACCTCCTGAATTCTGCTGTTAGTTGAATTGCGAGAAAATGGTATACAGATAGGCAATTATAAAATATTAGAAGTGACAAAACCATATTTTTAGATGTTTTAATAGATGGAGGCTCGACTATCACACCCCAAAAAGAGTATACAACTCAAAGGAAAGTTTATACTCCACCTGAGCATAAACACACCAGGGGGAGAGGGATTTTTGAGATACTCGAGTCTCTCACTCATAAACCATATCAAATTGATTTAAGGTTAAAACACATTTGTTATTTTATTGCAAAATTTGGAATAAAAACATAGTTTAAATAAAAACTTTCTTATATACAAGTAGTAGGGATGTACCGATACCAATACTCTCCCAAATGCTCCGATACTTGCCCCCAATAGCGGAATTTCAGGTCACAGGGAGATTTTCTCTGACCGACAGTGCCTCGAAGGAACATGAAGCTGGTCTCCCGGCCAGTCAGGAAGCCAGGCGACAGGTAATGACTCCATGCTGTTTGGCCGGAAGGATGCTGATTGGCCGGGAAATCAAGAAGCAGCGGGTAATGACGTGCCGTCCGGCTTCCTGATTGCACAGGAAGCCGGCTCCATGCTAGCGGAGGTACCGGTATCGGTACTTGATATCGACGACTACCGAAAGATGAATATCGGTACTCGATACCGAAAAAAACGGTATGAGTGCATCCCTACCGAATAGGTGTCCATATATACACAAAAACGTGGTGGTCTTTTCTAGGTTCCTCAACATGTTTCACCGACTCTCGCCTTCCTCAGGAGAACTCTATTATCAATAAGTACTTTATTGTGGACCAAGATGTGCTGTGGGTCAAAAATATCGGGGGTCGACTCCCCTGGGGGAGGGACCGTGGTAAGGCAACACCAACAGGCAGGCACAAACACCCCGAACAATGAGAAAACTTGTGTTAGCACATGCCAGCTTTTTTAATTGTACAATATTAACAGTGTTTTAAAATACATCTTATTTCTTTCTGGATAGATAAACCAAAGGATGAAGGGTGCCAGTTCAGCTTTAGCATCTCATTTACATTTTCTTTGAACTGTGAAGATATTTTAACAGGTTTATCACTTATTTTCACTTTTATCCAATAATTACCAAAGATCAAATAGAAAATTAACATAACTGTACTAGAAACAGGTAGAGCAAAGTGGTTAGCCTATTTATTTAGCTGTAGTCATAGCATTCCATGTCAATGTGGGTCCCAGCAGCACAGGACCCTGTGAATTAAAATTGTGGGCAAACTGAATGGGGAGAGTTTTTATCAAAACTGGAGCAAACCGAATCTGGAGCAGTTGCCCATTGGCAACCAATCAGCTTCTCTGTTCAGTTTACTCAGGAAGATTTGAAAATGATAGAGAGAAACTGATTGGTTGCAGTGCAAATCTGCTCCAGTTTTGATAAATCCCCTAGATACACCCCAGCAATTTTAAAGTGGAGCCTCATGTCATGTCTAATAAGAGGTGCGCTTGGAAATGCATTTTTAAATTAAAGTCTAGTCATTTATCTGATGTCTGTGCTGCGGGCCGATCTGTGCTATACCTCTCTAAATTGTGAAGCAGAGGGACATCTAACTATGCCTGGTAGCTTTATATTTAGCCACAAGAGGGTGCCAAAAGCATGAAAGGTTAGTCAAGTTGCTGCAATGCAAATGAAACCACTTTGACTTCTAGCGTATATTTCTGTAGTAAGAGAGGTAATTGTCTAACATAAGGATAGTACAGGCAGACTATTTCGGGATTTTCCTTTGGCATGTTCATTGCCTTTGGCTTTTCGAAAGAATTATGTAGAGCTGCACTGTGCTTCTCAAGACGTGCATGGATAATGTACACAGAAGCTAAATGCAGAAAACAATTAAAGTAGTGGTTGCCTGGTTTCCATGGGCAGACTGATTTCTCTCTCTCTCCTCTCCTCTCCTCCAAAAACGTTATTTCACGAGAGAAACTATTTCCCTGAAATAACACAAAACTGGCAAAAGTAATTGGCATCCATCATTGTTTATGGACAATATATTTTGTTGCACGGCCTTTGGATGCAAACACTGCAAACAAGTGATTTTGAGACTTAGGGTGCCCATACACCTTACGACCATCGCAAGACCTTTGTCTTGCGATGGTCGTAAGCTCATTGAAAGCTCGTATGATCTGCCCATCTTGGACGGGCAGATCGTACTTGCGATCATCAAAAACCCGCCCCGCTGAGGGGCGGGCTTCCGATGACCGCAGTGAGTTTTCAAGCCTGCTTGTTCAACGGAAGACGTGCGACCGTACAGTAGAAACGGCACGCCTTCCATACACTGTACGATTCTCGTACGATTGCGGGATTTCCCGCGATCGTACGAGAATCGTACAGTGTATGGGCACCTTTATGAACCTTCCAACTGGGATTTTGGTCCACTCCTGAGGAAACTGCTCCAGCTGTCTCGGGTTTATAGGATGCTTTCTCCAGGCTGCATATTTCAGCTCTTTCTATAGATGTTTAATAGGACTCTGATCAGAGCTTATAGAGGGCCACTTCAGTATAGTCCAATGTTTTGTTACCAGCCATTCTTGGGTGCTTTTGGCTGTGTGTTTTGGTTCATTATACTGTTGTAGGACCCAAGACCAGTGACAGAGACCAAGCTTTCTGACACTGGGCTGCACATTTCATGCTAGAATTCCTTGATAGTCTTTAGATTCCAGTGGTCCAGCACAGATTCCTGGCATCACATGCCAGATGCAGCAAGGTCGCCCCAAAACATAATCAAGCCTCCTCTTTGAAAGCTTCATTTTTATGGTCTGTGAAGATAGCATAACTGGGACTTGCCAAGAAACTCCAGTTTTGTTTCATCTGTTCAAAGGTCAATCTCCCATAATCATTGTGGCTTGGCAATATGCATTTTAGCACATTCCAGTCTGGCTTTTTTATGATTTTCTTTCAACAGTGTTGTACGGCATCTGCAGGTGAGCCATGATTGGGCAAAGTCATGATGGCTTTGCCCAATCATGGCTCTTACAGGGTACTGTGCCCTGATTAGGCAAAGTCTTGCACCTGACCTGTGGTCAGGTGCAAGGTTTTAGCCAATCAGGGTCACAAGGCACTGTGCGGTATACAGTGCCTTGTGGGGCGTTCGGCGGGCGAATAGCCTGCCAAACGCCCTGACAGTTCATGTGTTCGGCGAAGACATGAACTGCCGATGTTCGAGTGGAACTCTTGCTCGACTCAAACATTGAGCCCAAACATGCACATAGCAAAGAATGAGAACCTCAGAACAGGTCCCGATTGCATACTCCCTAAGTAGGTTGTAATCATTGGCACCTAATCTGAAACACCCAATTCTAATTTCATGGATTTAAGGTAGTGGTAAATGTTGGTGTACTTACTTTTTTTTACAAATATGACAAATCTCCATTTTCATTCATTTATACCACCATGTCTGTTTATATGTCAATTGTTTAAGCATATCGCCTTTATCTTTAGGCACTATTTGAATCAAAATGTTGAAAAAAGCAACATTTCCCTGGGGTGTGCTTACTTTGTCACATGATTGTATATATTTCATAAAAGGGATTTGTTGTTGTGGTTAGCATATTTTTTGTAGTCCTGTGGGTGCTGAAGAATTGGGCTTTTCCGCAGCGTGTCCTAAAGAGACCTTATAAATGTTCTTGCGTTCACATCCTATCCATCTGTTCTCCACAGATGCTAATAGAAAAAAATAATATGGCCATATTGTCATGTAGAAAAGACATGCAGGAATCCAGAAGAAAACAGGTATGGCAGCATTCCTACCTCTCTGCCTGTATACAACATAGCCATGTTTGACCAGATTTAATGAAGTGAAAAGAGGGTTAGTAGTTTGTGGGACGCGTCTTATCTCAAAATCAACAAAGTTCAACACAAACCAGTAATAACAAAACAAGTATGTCCTGTAGTGTTATGTTGGGGTTAAAGAATGCAATGGGCCAAAGGTCTATCTTTTGTGCTAGAGCCCCAAGTATTCATCCTCTGGTCTGGTACACATAACTGTGATTTTCGGTAAAACCCACTAGAATGTACAGTAATTGCACATGTACCATCAATACAGGATATAATTTGACACGTCTATTGAGGAGCAGGCTTCATTAAGTGCTAGAAAATACCTTTAAATCTATTAACTGGCCCTGTCTATGCAAATATCAACTTTCAAAAAGTAAATATACCTTTTGTGCATTCGATGTGGCCATACCTGAATAGTTGCTGTATGTGTAAGAACAATGAGGACTCTGATGTGATGGAAAGAAGGCAAAGTTAGAGCAGCCTTGTCTTGTAAATAGCCTTTTCTAGGTCTGGACAAGGTTATCCTAAGACCTAGAACCTCCTATTTCCTAAAGTAATCTCTGCCTTCCACCTTACCCAGGGCATTTTTCTTCCATTGCTCTGTCCTTCTCCAGTTCATCTCTCCATTGCCTTCATGTGGTTAGAGCTGTTAAGAGTCTATGTCGCAGCTATGTTTTCCTAAGACAGACCGACTCCCTCTTTGTTATCCCTGAGGGTCCCCGTCTGGGACAGCTTGCCTCTCACTCCAGCATCTTGGTGGTATGCGAGGCTTGCCTGTAATGTGACCCTTCGAGAACTGGACTCTGCTTGGGGTGCTTTCCAGGTCACCTAGTATACTGTGTAGGTTAGCTGCAGAGGAGGTCCCCCCCTAACATTCCTACCAGACCTAAAGGATTTGGTATCAATTGGGGGAGAACTTCACGCTTTTCTTTCTCTTCTGCGCACTGTCACTTTGCTGCAACCAAAATCTGTTAGTACATACTACCACTATGGAAACTTTGGATTTCCGGCGAATCCCGAAATGAATGGACTTTCAGACCCGAATCACGAAAAACTAAATGAAAAATCCTAAACGAAACTAAACACATTTTTTGCGGGCACACGTCTAGACACAAGTGTTTCTTCACACTCTCCTTTAGAGTCTGTCTCTGATTTGCCTGCAGCTGCTTCTGTGCACTTAGCTGAGGAAGATGAGGACTGTAACCTGTTCTTTTTAGGGTTCATTCAACCTACTGTGTTGCGTTGAAGGCACGGTAGCTATCACACAATGCACCACATGCTAGGTCATCCTCAGATGTGTTTAAGCCTAAGAAACTTCAGTGACCAATGATGGATGGTCTTGGGCTTACCTAAGATACCATTGTGGTCCCTATAGGTGCAGTGCACACCTGTCCAGAGCTAGTGCAAACGGTGTCTGAATTTTCTAAAGGTTACCAGAATGGGCTTGCTAAAAAGTCTCCAACTTGTCAAAACCTTCCTAGTACACCTACACCTAGTACCTTTAATGGTGGGTCTCCTGTGCATATGTGATGGACCCTTTGATTGAAGTACTGGTCTGTGGAGCACCAGTAGAAGAAACGCCTGCTGCGCATGCCTTTTGATGGTGAGCACCTTTTTGGCACCTCTCTAGAAAACTTTATAAAGGATGTGAGGGAAGACAAAAAAAAAAGCACCCTTTCGCCTCAGCAAAAGAGGCTGAACCTCAGATGGAAAAACATTCCACTAATTCTTCCCAGTCCGTTAGACCCAAGGCCAAACCTTGGACTTCGTTCCACTTCAAGAAGCACTGAAACCAAATCCTTCTTACAACATGCGGACACCCCCACTTCTCAGAGTGGTGGTCCAAAAGCATCTTGTAGGCTTGGTTAATGGACATAATGTCCAGGGGTCACAAGCTCAAATTTCTAGCTATACCTCTCCCCGTTTCATGTTGTTCAACCGGTCAACATTCCCGTAGAGGCTAGCAGACCTTCACGCTGTTCTGGCACAACTCCTCTTTTAGGAAATTATAGCCATTGCTGTTGGACAAGAAAGGTTTCACTCCAGTCTGTTCGTTGTCCCTAAATCAAAAGGTGTCATTAACACCAACCTGGATCGGAAGACCCACAATTGAGTGCAAAAATTCCACATGGAATTTATCAGGTCAGTCATCGCTACCCTATGTCCAGGGGACCTTCAGGCCTCTGTGAAAATCAAGGATGCATATGTGCACACCCCCATCTTTCCATCACATCAATGCTCCTGTGAGCTTGCAAAACTACCAGTTCATTGGGTTCCGCGTTTGATAGATGCCACTTCGAGACAGTCCTATGTGCTCAATTCCACTCTATACAATCACATGTTCCTGTCGCTCAGGACCCGGCTATCCTTGCCCTTATGGTTCACAAATCTAGCTGGAGTCAGTGAAGCTCTTCCTTTTTTTGATCAAACAGATCCTCACGACTGTCGCCAGCCTCGTAGGTTGGGGAGGAGTTCTAGACATCCTTTCGGTGCATGGTACTTGGGTCACCGGAGGAAGCTTGTTTCCCTATCAACATGCTGGAACTACTGCAGAGCAATTCAGTTATCCCTTCTTTGCTGGATCTTTTGGCTGCAGGTCAATCAGTTGGACAATGCTATGGCAGTGATGTATGTTAAACCATCATTGAGGAACCAGGAGTCTCACAGCTCAGAGAGCCCAATCAAATTTTGGCATGAGCAAATTTTTTCGGTTCCAGCCTTGCCTTCTATCCACATTCCAGGCATGGAAAATTGTCAGGTGGACTCTCTGTCATAATTGTCTGGACTCCAGAGAATGGTCTCTTCACCCAAAGAATAAAGAATATAATGGAAGGACAACCAAGGGCCATAATGTGTAGCTCCGCAAGGCTCCCAGATTATATCATCTCTTGGGGAGTTGTTTAATTAGACCGCTTTTACATCATTTTGATCCTAAAATTGTAATTTAAATGCCAATACCCTGTAAATGTATAGATGGAATTACTCAGAAAACATCAATGCACATGTATTTATTATTAAACAAAGTTTATCAATGGACAGCAGATCTGTGTGCACACACTGAGAAAAAGGCAAATCCTCGCACATTATGCAGATCTGAAAAGTGTATGTAAACCCAAAATCTATTTTTCAGTAGGTTTTGCATCCTCACACACTGTATACCAGTTTTCTTATGCAAATACCTTTTTTTGTAATTCTTTTTCTTATGAGGAGATCCTTCGAGCAGCACTTCCTATGTCAGTCCAACACAACACTAATCTGTTGCCTTGTAATTAGCAGTTTTGTTAGTTTGCCGTGTGCACTTTTCAGCTGGCCATTGGATTACCTGTCTGTCTGATAGGCTGCCATATGGCCAACTGAAGTAGAGCACAAGCACAGGCTGACAACACTGCTACTAATTGCGAGGCAGTGGTTAGTGTTGTCAGACTGCAACAGGAAGTAATGTTATGGTTACTTCCAGAATCTCCAAGTAAACTTTGCAAAAGATTCACACACACACACAAAAAAAAAGAAATTAAAGAAAATTGTATACCGGGAGACATGATGCCAAAACATACTGAAAATCAGATTAAGGATTTACATACACTTTTAAGAGTTGCATAATGAGTGTTTGAGGATTTGGGGCTCACTTAATCAAACTTTGTCCCAACTGCTTTAAATGGTACTGGGGTTAGGCCAGAGCTCCAGCTGCAGAAGTTATTTCCAGTGCAGGTACTTGAGTTGTCTGTAACATAAGGTACAAGGCATTCCTAAATGGCAACATTTTACTTCACCCAACAGATCTTTGTGTTTACGACAACTCATGACAGGTGTCCTTTGATTGGTTTTTATTTTTTTTTCCAGCCAAAAATGTAATGTTCCAGGACAGCCCATTGTATTCTATTTGTTGCTGGTAACCGGTTATTTTGCAAAAAGCACTTTCTGAGCCTATCGAATGTGCAGACTAGACATTCGCAACTCTGCCAACTGCACCGCATAACATTGGATGTAAAACCTATCAATGACCAGAGACACAGGGGGAGAACCAAGTTACTTACACAGATTTTATTTAGAAGAATCACAACATACAAAAAAAAAAAAAAAACTCAACCATTTCTTAAAAATAGGATTGAATTACGGAAATTGTAACATACATCTGGCTCAAAGTGAACGCTTTTGCAGTAACCCTTGGCAAACAATCAAATGAGATTGAAACTGCTTAGATTGGGCAGACAAGTGAACGATGCATTCTTCTTAGTTGCACATACTGCTTTTATTAAATAGGGCCAATACATTCAGTTTAGATTTACAATAGCTTTTAAAGAACTAGCTCTATTAGAAATATGAATTGGACTTCTTTCTCTGAGTATTGACAAAAGAAAAAGGGAAACCAACTTCTTACCATCTACACAGCACATTGATTAAACAACAAATATACAAAAAGGTTTAACAAAATGGAATGTCACAGCAGCATATAAAATAAAGCCTACATTTTCTTTATACAATGTGTGAAAGGGGAAAAATTGAGATCCAATGTTTATTACCATCAATGAATCAAGTGAAGTTACAGTAGAAAATGGCTTACTGAAGTTATGTTTAGAATGCTGAAGAGAATCTTTACATTGCCAACATAGATATCTTGTAAGACACTTCCATTTACATGGCAATATAAATATCTAAGTTCTGTCACATTTGCAGGATTTATAACATAGCAGACATAGCCCTTTTTTCCATGATTGGTCACACAGTCCACCTTAAAAACGGTTAGCACCATTTTTTTAACTAAGCCAAAGTAAAAACTGTGAATTGACAAGGAACTTGTGACAAAACAGAATCAGAATAGTAAGTCACTATTTCCCAAATGTCTTCGCTTGAATGTTGGCTCAACTCACAAATTGGCAACCTCGGCTGCTGTACGAAGGTGATCCCTTTAAAGATTCATTTATTAGCTCTTAACCATGTCACTTGGTGCAAATGGGCACGGAGAATTCAGCAAGAGGCAATAAAAGGAATACTCAGGCTTGTGGGTTGACGTAACGTTCCGAGGGGTCGAGGGCTGTGGCATACTCGACATCTCCCGTTTTGTGAGGCACAGTGTGAGAGGTCCGACTTTCATGTTGGCTGGGCTCCATATTGACTGATGGAGTCCTGTACAAATAAGTAAAACACTCAGTAAAAAGAAATCCAGTAAACTTTGGCAAAGGCTTAAGGTACGAGAAGATTAAAATTTGAATAAACTAGTAATTTACTTTCAGCCTCAGTAAAATAAACTTGTGGAAATCAGCGGTTGTGTGGTCTGTATTAGCAGGCGACCCAATAAGATATGCAGCCACCATCTACTTTGGGCTTTGCTGCAGATTTAGTCCAATGAACCAGCCACGAATATGTTTGTTTGAATTGAACCTGTGACTCTTACCCTTCCCATTGTTCAGTTCATTGGAGGAACAAGGGAAAGAAAAACCCTGTTATGAGCTCCATGACTGAAAGGGGTCCAAAAGGTTGTTATTAGCGAGGTGGCAACTCAGGCGGTTGTAGATGAGGCGTTCTAGAAGTTTAGAGGTGAATGGGAGTAAGGAGATAGGTCTGAAATTATTGAGGTTGGTAGGGTCCAGTGAAGGTTTTTGGGGTATTGGGGTGACTAGTGCATGTTTGAGTGGGGTAGGAAAGATTCCAGTAGAGAGGAAAAAATTGAAAATGTGGGTAAGAGAGGCTAGGATAGAGCGAGAATGGTGTCTAGGGAGGATGAGAGTGAGTTGTTAAAAACAGAAGTAGCCAGGTCAGGGCAGGACAGGGATGAGATTTTGTCAAAGAGGGAGTCAGTAGCAGAGTGGAGAAGAGAAAGGTCGAGGTTTCTCTGGGTGACAGTGTGCCTCATTGACTCATGACTCTCCCCAGTAACAGCACCAGGTAGCTGAGCAGCCAATTATCGATTGTCTCATTAGAGGAAAAGATGAGTCACATTTTTTTTGCTCATACCTGAAACTACTGATTGGTAAACCCCTGAAGGGAAAATACCTAAAGTGAAGTAAAGAGTATAAGCTTCTGTAGGGCACAACTTTAAACCCATTACCTGGGCATAGGCAAAACAATGGTGCAATATTGGATTAAAGCAGCCTACCTGCTTAAGATGTCTGTTTCCCCTGATAAGCAATGATATAGTGCACAAAACCATCTGTACACAATGTTATCAGTAACATGGTGTTCCACTGATATTAAAAATGATATTTGAACAAATATAAAATGCAGTCAGATACTCTCAATGATGTCATCCACCTGCATAGTTTGCTTGCATTTTGGCCCCATTTCCCCCTCCAGCATTACACTTACCCAACCTTACTCCCACTCCAAACATCTCTTGATACAACACTCTAACCTAGAAATTCTGGAGGAACCTACAAGAGGGCAGATGCTTTCTGTTGATGCAGGGCAAGAACTAGGAAAATGGAGTGGGCTTTTCTGGCCTTTTCCTCCTTTCACATAGTCACTAAAATGACCTACAATATCTCTTTCACCACACCATTACATAACTGGTAAAACACAGAACAATGCGTTAATATGTATTGACATAACTGTACTACAAACTTATCAATTCTGAAAACAACATTCTGCCAGATCATTGTCCAGGGCAAAAACTACTTACATAAGGTTGGTGATAATAGCTGCCACAAGACCTGCTAGGACAAAGAAAGTCAGCACACTGAGGATGGAGGTGATGACGATCATACCACCGCTCCTTCTTCCAGGCCATGTGTCAATGCTTCCAGAATCTTTACCTACAGATAAAGACATGCAGTGATGTGAACCAACAGCCATAATTAAGGATGGAAATAGAAAAACGGGACGCCTCATAAAAATGTATCTCAGCTATCGTTGACCAGTCAAGAAATGTGGGTTCCCCATTGGGTACCACTCACAGTCTGAGTAAGAAATATGTGCTTCAGGGCAGGAACCAAATAAAATTGAAATAGATCAGTTTAGGGTGGTTGAAGGGAAAGTGCAGACTGGCTTTGTAATACCTTCTTACCTTGCTTTGTGTAAATTGGTGGTGACCAATCAGACCGAAACACTAAACTCGGAGTTGAATCGTAAAATGCGTAGATAAACCTAGAATGGAAAAGAGCATCATTGATTGAGCATACTATTTAAAGACTAAGACTGTTTAGGGTTGCAGAATTAAAATCATTGGGTGTTTTTTTCTAGAATATTAAAAATCTAGTACTGTGAGGTTGTTCCAATGGGTTCCTTCTCTCACTGGTTTTAGGTTTGATGTCGGACAGGCCCAGGCTAAAACGAATTGGTACAGTGCCGGTGGGCCTACATTGTGGGTGTCAGAACTGCTTCTCTCCCCATAGAAGTCTATGGTAAACACAAAACAAACCCCAAAACAAATTTACATTTTTTGCCGCTTAGAAATATTTAAATAAAGTGGCTGCATTTGTTTATTTTAATGCTTTTCCCCATCCCTTCTTTCTCCTTAGTTTTTACCTGGTAATCCAGACAGTAAACACACTATGTCTAAGGTGGCTCCACATTTTAGAGAAGCAATGGAGTCACCCTTGGAGCCACAGTAGCAATTTCCTCCAGTGGAGAGCGTGTTAGATGCACTACCAAGTTTAGATGGACTTGACAAAAATGTCATCTGAACTCCAGCTCACACTTTTTAAACAGTTACAGCAACAGTTCTTTTTTTTGCCCTTTGGGATAAAGGATTTACATAAATAAAAATTACCATTGCAAGCACACCTGTCAGTGTTCAATGCTTTGTCTCAGCCTTCTAACCACCACTTTCGAGGGACAGCTCGGTCTGTTAAAAGAAGTTGAAAGATAACACTAAAGCTGGCCATACACCTATAGATTATCTGCAGATTTTCTATGGTCAGATGGAGAAAGTGCAACAGATTCCTCAATCTATGCTAAACTTTGTGGATGGAGTAATCTCCACCTGGGCCAAGCTTCCGTATCTTGCTAGCCGGCCCCGCTGGCTCTCAAAATACATGAACAATCTGATTGGATGCAGGCCTTGTTCAGGTATTTTGTGGTGCCGACTAGCAGCATACTAAAGCTTGGCCCAGTGGGAGATGCCTCCATCCACACAGTTTAGCATAGATGGAGGCATCTGTTGCACTTTTTCCATCTGACCATAGAAAATCTATAGGTGTATGGCCAGCTTTACTGCCCAGGTCACCAGATGAAAATAAAAAGGGGGAAAAAAAAATTGAATGCAGCTGCCACATTTAGGCCCGGTTCACACTCGAGTATTTTTCCACGTGCATCTAGTCATGCAAAACACACATTTCCATGCAAGTTAATGGTAACTATTTGGACCTTAGCCTTGCATCATGTGTAGGAAGGGCAAAAAGATGCAGGAGATTTTTCTTGGCTTCAAACAAGGGAAACTTAATTAAAATCTTAAACAGTATGACACTGCAGGCAGAAAGTACATCTAAATCCATGAACAAACATGGAAAAATAAACCATATTATATGGTTTATTTTTCCCACCCCTTTTTTTTGTTTTTTTGTAATCCTGCCAGTACCACACTCCCTGTCCTAGGGCGACAACGCTCACTCACCTTATGAAGAAACATCGTTGTCACTCTAGGACATAGACATGAGCGATTCGTTTCCTTCCGAATTGAAATTCTGACAAAATTTCGGCGATTTGGAAGTTTCCGAATTACAGATCTAACAAATGCAAATGAATCGGAAACGAAAGTTCGTACGGATTTCATCCGAATCCCGAAACGAATTGACTATCGGACCCGAATTCCGAAAAATGAAAACTAAACACATTTTTTGCTGGTGCACATGTCTGCTAGGACAGCAAGTGTGTTAGGAACAGAAACCACCCCCTTGCCTGATCTACGTATCATGGGGTGAGGAGGGTTCTGTAGCCCACAGAGTTGAACTAGGCACGGCTGATAACAGTGCTAGGGACATCAGCTTAGCAGAGGCATTATTTTGTCAGCTCAAAACAGGCCAATTATAAGCTCACTGGATTTCTGGCAGATCAACAAACTGTTCTGTACTTTCGGAATTTTTTAAAGATATAAAAGATCTGGAAATATGCATTTATAAAAGTATACTAAATACATTTGTTTGCCCAGATATACACTTGCATAGCTCCCAACTGTCCCTCATATGGAGGGAACAGAGGAATTGTCCCTCTTTTGGAACCAAATCCTTTGGTCTCTTCTGCAGCTGTCTTTTTCCACCCCAAACTTAGTCGAATATAAAACAAATGCACTATTTAGCTACCAAAAGTATAATGCTACACCCGAAGATTTTGTTTTGTTTAGTTTTGGATAGAGAAGGGTAGAATTAAATCCTCTCAAGTTTTATTGCTATCTGATCTGGGGAGACTCACCCTCGTCATTTGTCCTGGTGACACTTGTCATCGAAACAGAAAGTAATGGAAAATCCAAAGTTCTAGAGTGGTCACCAGAACAAAAGCCAAGAGTAAATCCAATGGGGACACCTGTTCCAGAGATATCTGTCCATCCAAGAGAACCGCCTAATCCTCATCATTCTGAAAATATTTACTTCCCATTGCATCTCTGGGACAGGAAGTGCGAGAATATCTCCCAAACACATAGCTAACATAAAATAATACATTGACAAAAGGGTTCAACCAGGGATGCACCAGAATTTCGGCCACCAAAACATTTGGTAGAAAATGGTTCTATGGGCATAATGGCTGAAGATGCGGGGCATCCCCAGCTTCTCTCCTCCCCACTGAGACTGAAGCATGCAGGCAGGGCCGTGTCCCCATCAATCCGTGTTGCTCTACCCCGCCTGTATCGGCAGAGGCAGCGGGGATTGGAGGGGACAAAGAACTGATCCAGCTGCCAACATCCAGCAGGGAGTAGTGACCTGTCAGGAGGATTCACCCAGCAGGGAGGAGAGCTGGGCTCCAGTGACAGGCGGGAGGGGGTGGAGCAGTCAGGATGGAGAGCAGAACACACACTGAGGGATCAGTACTTTTATTACTCAGTGTTTGTAAATAACTGAGGACATAGTGAATATGTTCCCAATTATGAATGAACAGGAAGTGCTATACATCACTTTCTGTTCATTTATAAATCGGGACATAGTTTACTATCTGCTCACTTTATGAATGGACAGGAAGCAACTCAGTACAGAGGCTTCTGGTCCATTCATGACTGAGTTAATAGTAAATGTTTACTATCTTCAGATTGTGAATGAACAGGAAGCCCCGGTACTGAGAGCTTTCTGACCATTGAGTGCTGGAGCAGCAGAAAAGAGATTGAGGACTCTTTTTCTATTTTAAAAGTGAAATGTGAGGGGTCTAGACCCCTCATTATTTCCCCAAATCCCCTAACAGTAAAGTGAAAAAACAAAAAAAAGAATTGTAAAACACTTTAAAAAGGTTGGGGGAAAAAAAGTTGCTTTCGGTTGTGGCCTAACAAATTTCATTATGTTGTATCCTTAGTTTTAACCATTTCCTTCTCCATCCAAAACCTAAATAAAAAAAAAGGTTTTGGCTAATCGATGTTTGTGTATTATTTTTTCCTGGTGTGCAGAGCTGGGCTGTGTCATTTTACAGATGTTCCTCACTTACCGACTTACCTGTTTTGCGACCACTCGCACTTGCGACGGAGTGCCGATCGACCTCCGACCTTGCGCGTCAGAGTCAGTGCGCCGTGTCGCCGGCGGAAGTGGTGTCCTCCGATCTTCATTGCGGGTCCCGGTAAGTATTTTCATTGCCCGATGTACAGTACACTGTTCGTTACTGTACATCGGCAACGCTATACAGTACTGTACTAATGCAGTACAGTACTGTATAGAGTTCCTCACTTAACGACCAATCCGTTTAACGACCTGGTCGTAGGAACGGAACTCGGTCGTTAAGTGAGGAATACCTGTACTTAGTACTGAAAAGGTGTCTCTCTTTCCTATCCGAGGAAACTGAACAAAAAAAGAAACACAGCTTGAGTATGGTAGAACTCACCCCACCTTCTCTCCCCAGAATTTTTAAGCCTTAATGTAGAAATTATCTTATATCAAAGCAAATTGCCTGTATGCAGGGGCGTAACTAGAAATGACAGGGCCCCATAGCAAAATTTTGTATGGCCCATGTTCTTCCCTCCAAACCATGCCCACTCCTCTCCCTTACCAATCGAGTCAAGGCAGCAGGAGTCTGACCCCCACCCATTTGCTGTCTCCGCCTACAATCCAGACATGGTTGCAGAGAATGTTCGTTTCCCGGTACGCTTCAACTTCCTGTATGCACACCTATGTCGAAAACAGGCCGGGAGGATTGTAAGCCCCGCTGCTGACCGGGCCCCCCTCTGTTGCGTGCCCCATAGCACCCGCATGGGCTGCTATGGCGATAGTTCCGCCACTGCCTGTATGCTGTATTACTTTGAAGAGGTTTGTTGCAAGGATTGATAGGGTAGAACTCATCCCACCTTCTCTCCCCAGAATTTTTAACAAAGCCTTAACGTAGAAATGATCTTGTATCAAAGCAAATTATTACCTGTATGCGGTGTTACTTTGAAGAGGTTTGTTGCAAGTATTCATATTGAAGCAGTTGTCATCATTCCCCACTCTAACGACATAGTTATTCAGAGTTGACTGCACCTGGGAGAGGTCATAGATCTGGGATGTAGTGGGAGGATTGGTGCAATTGGGATTGCTAAAAATAGCAGCCACATAGGGTGCTGTGGCTCCACCTTTTGTTGCGTCAAACGAGTTGATAGGAGAGAGATTGGTGTTTGTGGCATCTGAAAAAAAGATTAAAGTGTATGAAAACCAAATCTCTAAAATCTAATAAGCAAAAACATGTTAATGGAATTTCAAGTTAGTTTTAATATTTTTAAAGATGTCATCTCTCTAACATAATACACAGAGATCCTGCTATTAAGGTCTTTGTCAGGCACTTCCTGTACTAGAGTGGCATGGATCTCCCAATTGTGCTCCTGTGTTGTCACACGGTCTTCCGATGAAAACAACATAAAGTGACCGTTTTAGCACAAATGATGTAAAACATTTATACAGTTACTGTATGGGCTTCCAAGCTTGTAGCAGCAGATTAGAGAAGGCCCTTTTCGGTTCCAGCATGACTGTGGCCCTGTGCAAAATTCCAGCTCTGTAAAGACATGGTTTGGTGTGAAGAACACAAGTGACCTGCACAGAGCCCTGACCTCAACCCTACTGAACACCTCTGGAAGGATTTGGAAGTACTTTTTGCCCAACATCAGTGCCCAACTACAGAGCAGCTCTTTCGACTAAATGGGCACAAATTTTCACAGACATACTTCAAAATCTCGTGGAAAGCCTTCCCAGAATACTGGAGGCTGCTATAACCGCAAAGAGGCGACCCGACTCCATATTGATGTCTATAGTTTGGAAATGGGGTGTTAAACAAGCTCATGTAGATATAAAGGTCAGGTATTGACAAGCTTTTCCCTTGATTGATCAGAGAGACGCACACTCTGCTATATCCAATTCTGTGACAATAAACATGACAAACATCTTAAAGTAAAACAATGGATAGCATACATTCAGCACTTGGTATCTGTCATAATGCAAGGCCCTAGTGTTAGTATTAGGGATGCACTGACATATCGGCCGAAATTGGCTAAATGCCGAAAGTGCCATTTGTCTGCCGATACAGCGACGCATGCCTACTTTCTCTCCTGGGCGCTGCTCTGTGTCCCAGTGGGTGGGAGGAGAGAAACTGTCACAGGCGCTCTGTGAGCGGACAGCTTCTCTCCTCTCACACCGCTCAGCCAGATCAGTGATCGCTGAGTGTTTGTACATAATTGAGGACAGAGTATGGTTACTACATCCTCAATTATGAATAAATGGGAAGTGATCTACATCACCTCCTGTTCATTCATGATTGTGGTTATGGTAAACACACTCTGTTCTCATGTTATAAATGAACAGGAACCCTCAGCATAGAGAATTCCTGCTCATTTATAACAGGGGCTGCAGAAAAAGAGATTGAGTGCTCTGTGTGTTCTCAATCTATTTTTCTATTATAAAAAAGGGAAATATCAGGGGTCATATTTCCCTGAAGCCCTTAAAAAAAGATATCTATCTATATATCTATCTATCTATCTATCCATATCTATTTTTATTTTTTTTTAAATCCAAAAAAAAAACGATTTTCGGTTTTGGCCCGACATTTTTTTCCTTTTGGTTTTGTTTTTAAAATGTTCATTTCGGTGCACCTCTAGTTAGTATGCAAGCAGAAAGTGCTGTATATTTGGACTTTGGACCAAATGTGACAGGGTCTTTAATGCAGTCTCTCAACCAGGGTGCCTCGGGGGGTTTTCTGGCCTCCTCAGGGGCGCCTCAAAATTTTCAGTGTCCTGCCTCTGATTTGATTGGGGTGGGGGGGGGGGGAAAAAGATTGGGAATCTGATGTGAAAGGGGAAATTCAGATGTGAAGGGACTCCTAATGTGCATGGGGTTCCTCCCTAAAATCCAAACCAGACCCCTATCTTGAATAAGGGCCTGGTACTGATTTGAGTGGCCACATGTTTTTTTTAGATTTACAATTTTTACATTTTAATCTGGGGTGCCTCGAGATTGTATACTTTTAAAGGGTGCAGTGACTTAAATCAGGTAGAGAAATGCTGCTTTCATGCGGTGAATTAGTGGGATACAAGGAGATCATGAAATCCTGCAGAACATAAATACAGAATTAGGATTAGTAAAATACACTTTCATTACAACACTTCCATCTATTAGATAAGGATTGCTTACCGTTCCTGACCACGTACAGATATGCAGTCACTGATGTTGGGCTGATGTAGAAGCAGTAGGGCTTTTCCAAAGCAATGGTAGTCTGGGTGGGGTTAAACTTGCAGATATTAGAGCTCGCCAACAATGGCACCAGGGCTACAGCTGATGAATGAAAGCAATAGCAAAAAAAAAATATATAAGCATATACTGGGAATATGAAAATATAAAAAAATAAAATAACACACACACACACACACACACACACACTAAGTAAGTTTTGTAAAAGTAAACCATTTTAATAGCAACTGCTCGAAGTACTTGAACGTATTTTGTAATCAACTGCTGAAGGAGTTGCACTCTAATCCAATCATGCTCGGCTACATTGACTGTAGGAGACATCAAAGTGATGGCTCATCAATCTGCTGCTTCTTCACTATCCAATCAACATGACTGTGTGAGTCTTAAGGTGCCCATACACTGCACGATTATCGTACGATAATCGTATGCGATCGGGTTTTCGTACGATAATCGAGCAGTGTGAACGGAGACGTGCGACCGTTTCTACTGTACGGTCGCACGTCTTCTGTCGAACCAGCATGTTCGAAAACCAGCCGGGAATCGTACGATTCTCGGCTGGTTAGAACGGTGCTCGGAAGATAAATGCTGAACGGGCCGGTGTGCGCACGCGCACACTGCCCGTTCAGCATTGCGGTCATCGGAAGCCCGCCCCTCAGGGGGGCGGGCTTGCGATGATCGAGAGTGCGATCTGCCTGTCCAAGATAGGCAGATCGTACGTTTTTTTAATCCCTTTACAACCATCGCAAGACTAAAGTCTTGCGATGGTTGTAGAGTGTATGGCCACCTTTATGGCACTTGTATGGCTGATTCAATGGAGCGGCATTTGGCATTTAACAAAATCTCCAAAACTATGCCTGTTTATGTCAGGACTGGCAAATCCTTTGGCAGGTGAAACAGATCCCGTATGAATAAGTCAGTTGTGTACTTAGAAGACTACCAGAGACTGTCTGAGACTGTCCATCGCCTTTGTCTGTAGCCTAGGTTCACACCTAGGCGATTCAGATGCTGAGCTGTTTTCGAACGCACAACTGTTCATGAAAAAACGCACGGTTTTCAGTGCATAGAGATGTCTATGGGACCCAAACCGCGCAACAATCGCCTGAAAATAGCTCCTGTACCTTTTCGCACAACAGGCGATTTCGTTCGTGCAACAAACCACAAAGGTGTGAACAGCCTCCATTGACTTCAATGTGCATCTGTGTTTTGCGCGATATTTCATAATCCAATCTGCGCATGATTCCATGCGGATTGCCGCAAGGTCAGGAGTCGCCAAGGTGTGAACCGATCGCGCTGTGGGTGCTATTATTTTCTAATGGCACCCCAGTCGCACCACACAGTTTCCCACCGCGATTCCGCCCGTCCAAATACGATTGCAGCTAAAACAGCAGCGCACCGTGTATCGCAAATAAAAAAAAAGTTACATGTACCTTTTTTCTGCGATTACCACGCAGATGTCGCCCCATTGAAATCAATGTGGCTGCGTGGCAATCGCTGCCTGCATTGTGCAGGACCGTGCTAACCCGGATCGCAGAGGATAATTAAAAAAAAAAACCCAATAGTGTAATTTAACATCCCTCGTGTACATAAACTAGTAATTTTGAAGCCTGTGTATTGTTTACAAAAAGCCAAACTGCAGAATAAGCTGCAAATCCCCTTCGAAGAGTGTCTTTGCTATAAAATGGGGGAAAGGTTCATAGACGAGAGGCGAGTTTTCCTCCAAGCTGTAACTTAAAAATGCCATCCCATGCAATTTCCCACAGTATAACCAACTCAGTGACCACACTTTCAACTGCTGCAGTTAAAGAATCATTCCAGGAATTGTAAAAAACTACCCCCTGCAGTGGGGCTCCACCAACACTGCAAAGGTTAATGGCTTGTTTTTCTGTAGGGGTCGTAAGAAAAGAAGATATACTCACCTGATCCTCAGTCCTGTGGCAGTGACCGCTCACCTCTTGCCCTCTCCACTCCAGCTGTAGAATGTACCATGGCATCCTCACTTTTAATGCACCTGCATTAGACGTGATGATGGCATGGGTCCTTAGACTGCTAAAGCCCAGGGGAGAAGAGGCTGCGGGGACCAGTCTAGCAGTCAGAAGGGATCGAGGATCAGTATTTCTTTACGCAATAAAGCTTAGTCATCAGCTTGCCAATCGAACATTGTCAAATTGCTGTTAAGCTGTCTACACACATTACAGTTTGACTGTACAATCGTTTTTATAGTTGCTAAAACTATGTCACATGATTCTATCATCAGGCCCTCCCTTACAATATAGAGTAGTTAGTAGAGCTGAAGAAAATTGTAGCATGTATGGGAAGCTTTAAATTGATGGAAGTGTAAAGTTGACAAGCAACAGGTGTATGGCCACCCTAAGTCCTGATATGCAGAGAATTACTGGAAACTAACATGAATGAAGCCACGATTTAGGCACTTATACTAGCTGTGATTAGAGAGGGGGCAGGGCTTGGTGTGAACCCAGTTATCCCAAGTTTGCCCAAGAAAATTCCAACACTGTGACTGCAACCACTTCCTCCTGTCCCAATCAGTTGTGGCCCTGCTTCGGAAAATAACTCCCGCCACAACTGCTGACGCCAACTGGGTCAGGAGGAGGGGGTGATGGTCAGAGTTATAGGCAAACTCAGGCAAACAGGGTTCACACCAAGCCCAGCCTCATCTCTAGCTAAAGTTCAACTAAAAGCTCCTATATGATATAGTCTATACATGTACCAAATCCAATTATGTAATGCACAGTAAAACACAAATTTCCCTTTACCTCCCCTGACTGAACCAAACCCTCCTTCATTTCTATCTCACACGCCCCCCTCCTAGACACTGCAACTCAAAGTGGGAGGGTTTCACCAATAGGGGCAGCAATGTCAATGCAGAAACCGTTGGGCAGGAATAGGTGTGGTCAGATGCTTATTGACAAGCTACAGACTTGTAAATCAAGTGACAATGCTGATAGCCATGCCACCTCCAACATCTGCTCATCCCACTGTAATCTAAGCAGGCGTAGCCTACATGAGAGGGAGCATGGAGCTGGATTCACGGCCAATCAGGAAGCCAGGCAGTGTGTAATGACTCGCTACCCGGCTTCCGGAAGTTCTGGTATCGGAAGCATTTGGGCGAGAACGAGTACTCGCCCAAATACTCACTTTCGGCACCGATACTAGTATTGGTGCATCCCTGCAATACTAGTGCATCCCACCGATACTAGTATTGGTGCATACACTTCATACATGTCTCTGCATGGCAGCGCGCTGCGAAGTGATGACCTCCAGTGGCATGCAATGCAATAAAATGCACCATGTTTGCATTTTAACACAGCACCCTGCCCATCACACCCACCTTGTGCTGTGAATGGGACACGCAAAAAACAATTGTTTTCTTTGTGTCCTTGCAGTGATTCTGTGAGGTACAACACGGGTCACTGCAGTATGTGAGAATGAGCCCTAAAAGGAAGCCTTTCCTGAGAGTTAATTGGAGGCTGCTATTGCGGACTTCCCCATTCTAGAAATGCTCGATGAGTTTGTGCCTACGGGGGTAAACCTGCCGGCTCACCACTCTCACATGAAACTTCGATTGGACAGGTTAGGCAACCTATTCTGTTATCCATTGTCCCCATCTGCCTACCCAGCTCTCCCCTGTCCCCCACCTCTTTGCATTAAACAAACATTAAACAAGCATTCAGCCTTAGAAAGCATTCCTTTCTATGCACAGTTGCTGCAGGACAGTTGGATCATTCTTAGATGACCAATCACTCGCCTATTCCATTCACAGACATGAAACGATTATTGTAGGATCAGCCATCACTCTCACAGACATGAGACCGCACCATTTACTTGAACATGTACACTGGGACAAGCTGAGCATACATGTCTATGTGACGGATGGTCCAGGAAACCTATACTGAGAAAATGTATAGGATTCCATTGCCAGGTATAAATCATCTTATATCACTTTAAACAATTTACTTAAAGTGGAAGTCCAGACAAAAGGGTTTTTTTTTTGGGGGGGGGG
>NW_017308351.1:122436-143499 GCF_000935625.1 Nanorana parkeri | reverse complement strand
TTTTTTTTTGGGGGTGGGGGAGTTTGGGATAGAGTAGGGCAGGATTAGAGCCCGTCAGGGTTCTATTCCAATCTGGGCCTTGGTTTGAGAGATCTTCACTCACTTCCTGTCATGGTGACAACCGTTTTACCAGACGGGAAGTAAAGGGCAAATCTTTTTTTTTTCCCTTTCATATCTCTATAGGTTGAACTCGATGAGCATGCGTCTTTTTTCAACCTGACTATGTAACACAGCAACAGAAATCTGACTGGGGTTCTATCCTTCATGTTTTACTACTCATTATTTCTGTGTTACCATTGTGTCTTCATGAAACTGATTACATAGGGAGAGAAAGTGACAGAACCCCGGATAAGAGGAAAAAACAACAACAACAAAAAAGTGTTTAAAGTAACAGTACACTAAAAGGAAAAATATAAACCAAATAAAGACAGAGGCTGGATTCACATGTACAATGGAGCACTGTCATGCCATTCATTCTGAATGGCAACCCTATACACGAAGGCATTGCACCTGCACTGCACCTTGCGCTCCCCAAAAAAAAGGTGTGGTTTTAGCCACAATGGTGTGCACTGACAATCCATCCAAAACAAATAGGATGCGTTATCATGCAATGTAACATGCGTCATTGTTCATTTGTTATCACACAGCAGAGATTTTTTACCCGATCTAAATAAAAAAACTATTTACACCTTTAAAAACAAAAAATACACAACCAACAGTTAAAAGGAGAACTCCAGGGACAAATCTTCTTAATCTTTGTAGTGTGGGCAGGGTAGCCCCACAGCAAGGGTTTAGGGCTGCAATACCTAATCGATTATAATAAGGCCTCATTCACACAGGTAACGGCCGTCCTGTACAGATCCGTGCACGGCCGTATAGGGCAGCTACCGGGAAGGTCAGGTGCTGCGTGTGATTTGTACGCAGCCCCTGTCCTTCTCTATGGGAGTACGTGACCGTACGCCCTCCCCCCTAAGGTCACCCGACCTGCATGTCTGTGCGGGTGGCCCTGCTCAGACGCTGACAGGATGCATCCTGTCAGCGTCTGAGCAGGGCCACCCGCACAGACATGCAGGTCGGGTGACCTTAGGGGGGAGGGCGTACGGTCACGTACTCCCATAGAGAAGGACAGGCTGCTGCGTACAAATCAAACGCAGCACGTCCTTCCCGGGAGCTGCCCTATACGGCCACGCACAGATCTGTACGGGCCGGCCGTTTTATCGTGTGAATGAGGCCTAATAGTTGGCAATGATTCTCATCAATAATTAGAGATCATTTTTTTTTTTTTTTTAAACAACCAAATCAATTCATTGAAAAGATAAAAAACAGGCAACTAATAGATTATGAAAATAATTGTTAGCTGCAGCCCTACAAGGGTTAAGTGCATATTTTGTCTAGGTTAAAAAATAACGCTATACTCACCTGATCTTCGCAGCTGGCTGGCTCTTAGATTGGTCCCTGGAGCTTCTCTCCCCCTCCGCTCCAGCGGTCAAAGCTCCCGACTCATCACGTACTATACACTGTGTATAGGCTGTGAGGACACAGAGGGACAACCCATCACTGCAGCAGAGGGGGAGCCAGGCTGGAAGGACCAATCGAAGGGCCAGCTGCCTTCTAAGAGCAAGCTGGCTTCGAGCATCAGGAGAAGTATGAAATTATTTTTGAACCTAGACAAACATGGGAGTACGAAACCCTTGCAGTTTCCCTTCCAGGGAATTTTTTTTTCCTCTGGTGTCCTTCTTTAAACATTGCCACCCCAATAAATAATTTGCAGAAATCACTCCACTCATCCCTAAATACAAAGCAAACAAAAGTAAAGTAACTGGATTTCTTCCCAGCAAACGAGCAGTTAACCCTTATAGCACAGAGGGAGCCGCACTGCAAGGGGATTTTTTTTTTTTTATAATCCATTGTCCCATGTGCTAACTGTACAAAGTGATTTAGAAAATATTGCAAATATCACCTACAAAAAATACTCACCCAGATTATTCTGCAACAACCAAGCAAAGAGCAGTAAGTATGTACATTTCCCCATTGCTGCAGTGAGGGGCCCAGAGGTAAACGATCCAGAACTCAGTAAGTAACTCTTCTGAAAGTCTCAGCTCCAATCCTCAGCAAAATCCCCTGCAGGTGCTTCTAGAGTCACCTGTAACCCTTGGCCCCGCCCTCTTCTATCTACCAATCAGAGTGCACTTAGAGGAGTGCTAGGAGAAAACTGAGCAGGTAAGGTGTGGTGTATCTCCTGTTATTTTGTTTCCACTCATTCTCTGCATGTATATGTATGTAAATACAAGTACAACAATGTGTTCACTCAAATGATAAACATGAACGTCAGGTGGAAATGATACTTTTGTATGTTTGTATTGGCAATTCACAGTCTGTACGTAATGCATACAGTTTGCTACATTATGCAGATGATGGACCCACAAAGAGGCCATAGACCAGTGGTACACAACCTATGTTTTTGTGGCGGCACCCTGTAAAAGTATGCAAAATCTCACAGCACCCCAGTCTATATATTTTAAAGTGGACCCCATGCAAAAAAAAAAAAGTGGGTTTCCCCATTCATATGAAAGTGTCCCCTTCAAATCAAGATCCCCCCTCACATCAGTCACCCTTTGCATCAGGAGCCCCCTTTCACATGAGAAGACCCCCTTTTTAATGTCAGAGTCTCCCCTCACATCAGAGATCCCCTTTTACATCAGGAGCCCCCTTCACATCACAGTCCCACTACCACAAAATTATGAGGCACCCCTGAGGAGGCCAGGTGGCACCCTGGTTGAGAAACACTGCCATAAACCTGAGATGCCAGTATGAGCATAGGGTAGACACGGGCCTGGACAAATCTCACCCAGACCTTGGAGCCAGCACTACCCAACCTGCCTATGATTATATAGGTAGCTGAAGGAGACATAGTGAACCTCACCGTTTAGCGCCCATTCACACTATAGCATTGTTCTGCAGTTTTCTGAATAAGAAAAATATAGGTCACCACTAGAGTACATAGAAAGAATTGTTTTCTGTGTGCCCTGTTTACACCACAATGCTTGTGTGATCGGTTATGCGCTGCGCCGCACTGGATGCCACCGAAGGTTAACACTGTTGTGCGTGGACTTGAATGGAGTTTACACATTGTACACTACCGATAAAGTTAAAAGAAAAATGTAAACAGTGGCAGTGTACGGTGTAGAGAACACACTGGCCCATCCACTATAATGCTCTGTTTTAGCGGATGGGCTACTGTGAGCGGGTCCTTTTAGCATGTTCCATGTTACACTCATATTGACGGTGTAACATAGAACATGCTTCCATTCCACGGGCCAGACACCCTCAAACCGCCCCTTCCCCCCTTACCTGAATTGCAGGGTGCTTCTTTTTTTTTTTTAACAGATTTTATTTTGATGAAATTAACAAGAAAAATACAGAACATTCCATTACTTTACCAGTAGAACAGCATACATATAACAATAAACAGGAAATGCCAAATGTTCTTAATGCTTGCCAGCATTGTGGTAGCTGCAGCTGCCTCTCACAATGCAGGCAAGTCATGGGGGGTTTTCCCAATATGATTATAAATAGCTATCGCCGTTGCGTGCTGAAATCCCGGGGCTATTGTTCGGTAAAGCCGTCGCTGCGGTAGAACATAGCATAATGTGACTGTATTGACAGGCGCTGTTGCGTGAGACAGTTTCTACATACAAAATAGATTTACTGCTATCCAGGACTCCATTAGAGAGCTTTACCCTCACTTCCTGTCCTGCTGACAATGGATTCGCCACACAGGAAGTGAGGAAAAATCTGCAACAGGGAAACACACGTTTTTTTTGCCTTCACCTACTCAAGTAAGGCCTCATTCACATGGGGCTAACTCGGGGCGTACATGTCCATGCAGCGTGCACGCCCGTATCAGGCCTTTCCCAGGAGGGAGAAGTGCTGCGTGTACAGCAGCCTGTTCTTCCGTATGGGAGGATGCAGCCGTACGCTGTCATACGTACACCCGAACTGCACATCCATGCGGGTCCAGGTGCCCGTACCTGGACCCGCACAGATGTGCAGTTCGGGTGTGTGTATGACAGTGTACGGCTGCGTCCTCCCATAGGGAAGAGCAGGCTGCTGTATGCAATCACATGCAGCACCTGTCCCTCCCAGGAACGGCCCGATACGGGCTTGCACGCCGCATAGACGTATACGCCCCGAGTTAGCCCCATGTGAATGAGGCCTAAAGGAGAATATTTGTATTTCTGTCTTTGTTGCTTTTAGTTGCCCTCCCTTCCTTTCCAGTACAATGTTGTCAGAAGGACAGAAAATGATTGGAGTCCTGGATAGCAGTATAACCCGACAGGAGTTGTAGCCCTTTTCCCACTCTATCCAAAATAATAAAAAATGTTTTTGTTGGATATACACTTTCAAAGCCCTCTTACACTTGTACATTGTTGCAATGTGCACTAAAATAGTGTGTTAACATAAGGCATGGTAACGCATTGGCTATGTGAACGATATGTTCTGGTGCCATTTATTGTGAATAGCACCCCAAAACATTGTACTTGAAAGGACAATGTGCTGCAGGGCACCATGACACATATGTCATGTGTTGTGGGGGCACTGCACTTTTTTTCATCCCTTGTGGACTGTTTGCAGCCCACTCATATTGTGATTAAACGTGTGTGTGTGTGTATGTGTGTAAAGCTTCACATACACCTATAGATTATCTGCAGATTTTCTATGGTCAGATGGAAAAAGTGCAACAGATTCCTCCATCTACGCTAAACTGTGTGGATGGAGGAATCTCCCACTGGGCCAAGCTTCAGTATCTTGCTGGTCTCAAAACACGTGAACAATGCCTGCATCCAATCAGATTGTTCAGGTATTTTGACAGCCAGCGGGGCCGACCAGCAAGATACTGAAGCTTGGCCCAGTGGCAGATTCCTCCATTCACACAGTTAGCGTAGATGAAGGAATCTGTTGTACTTTTTCCATCTGAAAATCTGCAGATAATCTATAGGTGTATGGCCAGCTTAAGTAATGTGGCAGAGGTCTCAGGGCTGCCTTAAAGCAATACACATTAATGCATGTGCTTTGATACACCACAGTGGAAGGCTTTAGTATGAGTGGGCCCTCATCCTATGTATCAGAACCCTGAAACTCATATCTGCTTGCATGGCATATCATGTACAGGTCCCATAGACAGAGATCATTGCCCAATCTGGGCATAAACCAGCATGGGCAGTTAAAGGGTGTAGGGGCATTTCATGGCTTGTAATGCAGTGATCCAGAAGGACATGTACAACGATTCCTATGAAAAGGTGGCTTTACCTTGTTACCTGGCTCTTATCTCAGCAGCCATCTCCCCTTCCCCTCCTCTGTCTTGGTTTCAGGTTGGACAGTGGAATGTGGTCAGTCGAGAATTACCATTGTGCAGTATCTCGGCAGTGGTCCTTCTCCAATAGCCTGTTTTTCTACTACCAGTACCACATTTTTCCTGCTAGAAGCAAACACGATGATGTTATTTCATTAACACAATCCGCTTTGAATTTAGAATCATCCACTTTCCCATGGCTTGAATTATATTTCAAGATATTTGTCACCTATGCCTAACTTTCAGGGGTAGTCCCAGAACTCAGAGGTCATCCCTGGAACATGTCATCTTAGTTCCAAAAGTTTAGAACTAGGGGCATTCCAAGCAAGGCATGTGCATTCCCATGCATATAATGCACACGTCCCGGCATGCAATTTTACAATGTGTTGTGTTGCAATACAGGAATTTAATTATTTTATTTGTTGAGTGGTAAGACCTAGAATAAAAAACTGTTAACTGATTAGTTTCCATATACACATCTCGTATACAGAAAGATAAAAATAAATGGTACATTAAAAACTCTGCTGTTTTTTTCAGTCCACACCAATGCAGGTTATTAGTGCCCATTCTCTTTTTTCCAGCACGGCTGCAACAAAAGACAAGGCAATTTGCCTTGTTTCAGATGGGCTTAGTTCACACCACTGCGTTGTGGTGGCAACCTAATGAAATGCCACTTGCATATAAGAAAGCAGTGCAATGCGTCACAGTCAGCACATCAGCACTGTGCCGTGCACACTCAGACCAGTAGGGGGGCGATGTAGCATGGCTGCTGATGTGAATGGCCCCTAAGTGTGAACTGGCACCATTGAAAAGAATTGTAGGTAGCCTAAGCTTGCATTTTGATTGGGTTTAAATAGCAGATATGAAACTGGACTAGCTGGTCACAGTAACTCAAGCTAATAAAGCAATCATGGAGGAACTGAAAAGTTACCTTCACCCTCACATTCCATGTGCAATCCAATCACCTCACCACATTCTTTAAATTACTTTGATTTGCAGAATGCCACCAAACTGGTTCTCTGAAAGATCTGGAACCTGTATGAATACCACCAAAGTGAATGTGGCAAACACTTAAACCTAAAACTGAACTCTATTACCAAGCAGTTTTACACTCCTTATCCCTCGTTCCTCCCGGCAGATGGTGCTCTCCTCTCTTTGGGTTGTGAGTGGGCCCAAGGCGTCCATACTTACAATGCTGATCCTGCATTGTACATGATGATATCAGAGTGCCTGCGACTGCTAAAGAGAGGTGCTGGGGTGCTGTTCGCATGAAGAGGAGGAAGCCAGCGAGAGTGAGGGATACGATGAACTAACATTTAACCGTTTCCGCGCAGGGGGAGCACTATGGCAAGGGTATTTTTACATGTTGCCCAGAGTTTACCTTAAATTATGTTATTCTGTTGCTATGGTGATAGAAATATTAATTTAATAATAATGTATTAATTATTAAATAATATGAATATTGAGTAATATGCTCATTATCTCCAGTGTTCTCTTGAATTGTATCGCCTTACTAACAGCCAACAATAAACAGAGGTTCAAACCCAACCCCATAAACTGAAGTGGTAGGAGGACAGGGCATGGAGGCATGTTATTAAAGAACAAAAATAAATTGTGAAAGGATATTTAATGAAATAGGTGATTCAGTTAATTAGGGCATATAATGCAAAATTATTTATTTTAAAGTACCTATCACTAATATAAGTTATATCAACATAACAACCATCTATAATACAACAATAAACATAAGTGCAAATATATAGTGCAAGGAAACAGTGGTTACATCAATTCATATCCGCAAACAGTTGATAAGTGTAATCTTGAACAGCAAACGTCCAAAAAAGTCAGTTTACAAAAAATTCTTCCGGTCTTAAAAGTCCAACCAGTGTAGATCCCCACATCTTTGGGGCAGAACCCCACCTTTTGTAGTGAGCATATAGGAGAGCAAAACTGGAGAAGATGCTCATGGTAACCAATCAGCTTCTATCTTCAGCTTGTTCAGTTAAGTTCTGAAAATGAAAAAAGACAGAAGATGGATGGTTACTATGGGCAACTGCTTCAGAGTCTGTCTGCTCCAGTTTGGGTAAATTCCCCTCAAAGTATTTAAGTCACTTTAAACATACTTTGGGGCTGTTTTATAAATGTTCAGCCCAGTGTATAGCTGAGCGAGTGCCATTTACACAGCACTACTACCACTAAATGGCGGTAAGGAGCATAGGAATTACCATCTAGTGGCGGTAGTGCCATGCGAACAACATTCGAACAGCTCTATGCTGGGCGGAAAATCTATAGATCAGCCTCCTTGTATGTCATCAAGGGAAAAACTTCTGATCTTCCACTCTTCTTTATCTTCCCTGCCATACTCCCATATACTCAGAGGAAGTTAAACAAAGTGTCATTATAGTGAATATCTCACTTACAAAATGAGTGCACAGACAGACCCACAAAGCATGCTAAACTCTTCCTCCATCGGCTATTAGTGCAAGGATGTACTTGATTTGGGCAGCATGGTGGCATAGTGATTAGCACTTCTGCCTTACAGCACTGTGGGTCAGCGTAAGTTCAGAACATGACGAAAGGGGTTTGGCCCCAGAAACGCGTCAACTTTCATCGAGTGATCACAATTGCAATGCTTTCCAGGCTTGAATACAGATATTAAAGAAATGCATATTTTTATATATTATTAATTATGCATTTCTTAAATGTTTGCAAAAGGTGAACTTATCCTTTAATATTGAGCCAGTGTGCTCCGAGTGTATACAATGCACAAAATAGCAACATTGTGTAAAACCATAGTTCATTTATTAAAATACAGCAAAGTAAAATCCCTCTTCCAAAACTAGTGCAATAGTGTATGCAGAAACAGACGCATGTGATCTTCAGAGGGAACATACTAGTATTACATCCCACTGTTATTTCAACCTCACCCTGTGCATCTCTCACAAAGCCTGACTTCTACGTCTTTAGAAGACAGGAAATACTTTTAATTGTTTAACAGATCAAAGGTGAGCAAATAAGAGTTCATTGTATGTCCCCATTCACACTGAGCGATTTGTAGCGCAATTGCTGCTCAAAAATCGCTCAAATATGAAGCTCAATGTAGCTCTTCCAATGAATTTAATTGGAGATGGTCACATCTTGCAGCACAATGTCGCCTGTAGATGAAGCTTTTCACTCGAACATGAGCTATTTTTCGACGGATTTCGAGCGAAATTGACTGCCAAAAGAAGCGCTATGTAGCGCAACAAAATGTGCACTGTAGCTCAATGTCGCTCAGCTCAAATCAACGCTCAAAAAGCTTGTAGCTCATTGTGAATGGGGTCTTAGGGTTTACAAAAAGTCATCAGAACAGATGTCAATTCAGCATATGGTGTATTAACTGTTATTACCACTAGAGGGAGCCAAATACTCTTCTTATTTTCAGTCCTGCTGGTCATTAGAACACACTTAAAGTGACATTAAAGTCAAAAACTTTTTTTCCTTCCCCCAATGTTAATGTCAGCACTTACCTTAGATGATGTCTCTTAATCCGATCTTCCTCTTCTTTACTGTCTTCAGCCTTCTCTCCAGCGCTTCTGCGAGTCTCCGATCCAGCGCTGACTCCTCTGTCCTTGCTGGCACTTCCTGTCCCACGGTGTCTGCATGCGGGTGTACGCGTCCATAGACTTACCTTGTGTCTCTCCTCGTCTCCCGGCTGAAAATCCAAACTCCCGCCCCAAGATACTTTGTGGCCGCCCGAGCATTTTCGGATGGGAGCGTGCGGCGAAGACAGGTGTGAGTTTAAACCACTTCTAAAGCGGGGGTTTTTTTTAATACACATTTTGCATATATCTACTGCTTGCTAGAAACCCTTTAAGACTACATTCACACCACGACCGATTAGATGCATTTTCTAAACGTATGTATATGCATCTAATGGTTTCCAATAGATCCTTTCACACCTTGTGTTTAGATGTTTTTTTGGGGGGGAGTGGAAATATTTATTATTTCAGATGTTGTTGAAAAGTAGCAACAAAAATGCACAGTTCTTTTTTGGTCAGTGGTATTTTCTCCAGCTGCCATGCTTGATGTGATCATATTCCCAGATGTAGCTCAAAGTTATATAGCCAACAAGCACCATGGCAATCAATCCAGTGCTCCCCTTCCTCACATTAATGTATTTATTATATTATCGATCATAACCCCTTCTCACACCAGCCAAAATCCCATTTGGAGTGAAATTACAAGTGGCAAGCCAGTTGGGCAGCTGACCGACCTTAACATACAGAAGTCTCTGTTGTGCCAAAGGTACCGGCTTGTCCGCCATTTTGCTGCATGTTTTAGATGTTTTTATGTGCAGTCAGTTTAGCTGCTTTAGAAAAAAATAAAAGTCAGGTGCATCCAGGAATTGATTTGAACGTCAAAACACATGTAAACGCAAGACGCGTTTATTTGTCGAAAGTAAAAAAAAAAAAAGCATAGGAATGAATAGCTAGGCTGCTATTGGCTAGATCAATTTGCAATAGCCAATAGCAAGCTAGCTATTGCACCCACCCTCTGCTGCTGTCAGTCAGCAGAAGAGGACCTGATGGAGAACTTCAAGTCCACCTCTGCTGATTGACAGCAGCAGTGGGCGAGTGCAACAGCTAGTTTGCTATTGCACATTAAAATAGCCAATAGCAATACAGCTATTCATTCCCATGCCGTTTTTTTTTTTCTGACTAACGGCGGCCCCAATGTCAGAAAAAAAAACAGAGCAGGGAAAGGTTTACTCTGCTAGATCAAGCAGAGTTAACCCTTCCGGGAGAAAATGTTTCTCCCGATATCTAATAGCGGGGGCCTCCCGGAACTTCTGGGAGAGCTGAGATGTCTGCATATGCTGTGTAAACACGTGCCATTTTAAGCATCTAGAAGTATAAACAAAACAGAAAGCCTGACAAATTTTGCAGACAGATCTCGAAGTGTGAATGAAGCCTAAAGGTCCATTCACACTATATGTGTTGGGGCTGTGCTGGCCCTTGTTTCCAGTGCATCCCCAACACAAAGCAAGGTAATTTGCCTTTTCACTGATAATTCCACCCCATTACAGTGGAAACATGGTGGTGTGCACTGGAAAAAAGTAAGGCATGCCTTACTTTATTTCAGCGCAGCAGGATGCAACCCATAACTAACTGCCTTGCACCTCAATGTGCCGTAAAACTGAATAAAATTTCATTTTTGACATTTCAACAAAGTGTATAGTGCCTAACACAATGTCACAAATGACATTGTATTCAGTCCTACGGGAAGAGTGAGGTGCAAGGCGGTTGTTCTGTGTTGCATCTCGCTGTGCTGACAGAAAGTAAGGCATGCCTTACTTTTTTCAGCGCACACCATCATGGATGACGGCTGTAGTTTATGAGAAAAAACAATGCAATTATTGATGATACAAAGTGCCTCAGCAAACACTATATCATTCAGTTCGGGATTACATCTACATTAAGCAATAATACTTTTTATTTGTCAATAACCTATAAAAGAGACTGTTTGTCAGCGCCCCTTGGGAAGGCAAAATTGCATTTATTTTTTATTGGAGTCATGATAAGATGAAACAGTAAATTGCTGAATTAATAAGTAGATTGAAGCGGCCGTCCCTGTATGTTGCGTGGGTATTTCCTGCACACGCCGCAGCTGATTCAGGATGACAACATCTCCTGATATAGGCGGTGAGATCACCACATAGTCCCACGACATCAGAGAGTTACTGTATTCTGGGGAGTCAGCCAAGACCCATCTGATGTAATTCCCGTTCATGGAGCACAAGACAAAGGCAGGAGAAGTTGTGTCTCACTCCATCAGTAGGTCTATGCTACAAGGCCAAAAAGATCCACTTGAGACATGCAGGAATAAAAATAACAGAAATGAAAGGCAAAGGATCCATCGGATTATTACTAATAACCTTTCCGGTCTGGTTTTCATTGACGATAAAGGCTTGTCAAGAATTGTCAGCACCCGAAAGGGATCCTTAAATACTAGGCAGGGAAAGGCTTGGCTCTTTACTGACCTCCACACTCAGTGTTCTCGGGATTGTGTGATGTTGTGCCAATCTGAACGTTGTATGCAGAGGTCAAACTGATCTAGGTGTTAGTTTAATATGTCATCCCCACACCAAAATGATTATTGATAGATCCATTTTTCTTTCCTAATGATAAATCACACCATCATGCAACATTTCAGAGCCGCATGGGAACCATTTATCAAGGCATGTGTGACATTTTAGGTGTTCATTTTAGAGGCATGAGCAGAACACAAAGGTCTCGAAAACTCTTGGAATCGACGTTGTGATCTGAATAGGAATTAAGTATTTACACACTTCTTCTGCCAGGCAAAGCTTTCTTAGACATGTAACAAAAACAGTATAAAATAGGTTTTATCTTGCTGCAAAAGTGGAAATACACTTTAAATCTCTCTGTTCTGAGGGAATAAACCACTTGTTGGCAGCCAATACATTAACAACATACTCAAATCAAGGTGATTCTAATGATTGAGCTGTCAACAAGCAGTTAAGTCTAATAGGCAAAGAGATTTAAAGTGTATATCTACTTTTGCAGCCATATTAGTATAACACCTATTTAATATTTGTTACATGTTTCTGATTCACATTCCATAACTTACATTTTTAAAATTGCTGCTTGCACAGTACATGCTCTATTCTGAAGGAAAACTTGTTCTCTGTACTGAGCTTTACTCTGGAATGCATGAGGGTTTGGACAGGTTAATGTTAACATATTGAACCCTGTCTGTACAGTGTTGGCAGATCTCATTATCAGTTGTAAACTAGATATGAACAGTGTCTGTCCTAACAAAGTAGTATACCATAGAGTCCCCCTGCACTGCTTGCAGCGTCGCAGGCCAAATCACGATGGTGGTGCTCGTAGTGATAACCACGGATGGCGCCGTGCACATCAAACAGTAGAAAGTGAAGATCACCAGAGGATAAACGTTCCAATAACAATGCCCATTTATTCTGAGAAATCGTCACATCACAGTAGCCAACATTTCGGGGGCCACGCAGGTTCCCTTCATCAGGGCAATAAAGTCACCTTTTTGCCGGCTATAAGTCTGGCAGGGTCCCTTCATCAGGGCAAAAAAGCCACTTTATTGCCCTGATGAAGGGACCCAGTGTGGCCCCGAAACGTTGGCTACTGTGATGTGACGATTTATCCGAATAAACAGACATTGTCCACTGTGGTGCATTGGCAGACCGTCCACAATGTATAGGCTGCTTTATAGCCATTAACATTGCAGACCAAAGCCAATAGGCGTGAATGGGTCCTAAATGCCTCTTCTCAAGGAAGGATAAATTCAGCTCAGTTAAGATGTACATAAACCCTTAACTGTGATAACTGTGAGAGGTCACTTATAGCCTGCAATGATCTGATCTATTTGTGGAACATGTTGTACACCTACTCTTGTATAATCACAAATAAAGAATAAAAAAGTATATAAACCCTTTTTGGTCTTTTATTGAATACCATTGCAGTGTTTTGTTATATCTGTCCAATAACTGCCAAAAACACCTGTTGATCTTGTCAGAAATTCAGACGTGTCCTGTGCACACTTCTGTGTATCTCAAGGAGAGTAATAAGCTGTCCCAGTTCTTATCTTATGACTATATAATGATTAGCCACTATGCTGTAAAGAATAGGATAGGGGGAGGGTTTGAGTAGTTTAATAAAAGACAACTAGGCAGGACTGACACCATTCAGTCTAAAAAATAAATATGTGTGTTGTTAGTCCACAACAGGATTTAGAAGTAGAGTCCTTGCACAGGATTAAAGGTCTCAAGGCTTGGGTGGTACTTTGTATGTTAATGCACTTACAAAAAAACTATCCCTCATCTGCACTTTGCCATCTATTCAAGGCCTGTAGTGTCATATGTGTGTGTGTGTATACACTGAGTGGCCAGATTATTATGACCACCTGACGTTTGTAGGCAAATTAGCTATAATTTTGCGCTGAAGTTGCTAGAGGTCCAGACCATTATAAATAGGGAAGCAGGTTGTTTACCACGACAGTAGAAGTGGTTTGTTTCTGAAGATATGGGTAAACAACGTAATTTAACAGCCTTTGAACGTGGGATGATTGTTGGCGCTCGGAGCCATGGAGCGAGTATCAGCAAAACAGAAGAATTTGTTAAATGTTCAAGAGCAGCTGTTGTTAACGTGTTTAAAGACTGGACTGTCAGCCGAAAATCTGGGTCTGAACGTGCGAATTGTGGCCGTCAGCGACTAGTCAATGTTAGGGCAGAACGGAGAGTGGCAAGACTGGTACAAGACAACAGAAGGGCAACAGTGCAGTGTCAGATTCCTCGCATCACCTTTCAACATCTCGTGGAGTCACGAGGCGGCCCAACGAAGTACTGATGGGGTGGTCATAATAATCTGGCCACTCAGTATATATATATATATATATATATAGAAGTAGACTGCTGAGTACAATGAATACAGACAATAAACTCAACATGAGCATCAGACATTATATAGTCAGATGTGCATTGTGTACATTCACAACGAATATTGTCTGGATTGTTATGGTTGGCAGTAGTCATGGTAATGATGGATAGTTGGTGGTGGGTGACGGAAAATGTTGAAAGGTCAAAAAATGCTCGTGACATTCCTTGTGCATGACATTCCAAACAAGTTCCCTTTACACGGCACGAATCCATCCTGTGTCACCGATCACAAGTGTCACATGATCGCTGGCTGGTTCATCACATGTTAATTGGCTGAACATCTATAGGCGATCTTGTACATTTACATCGTGGGGCTCATTCAGGTAGACGATGCTGCCAGCAAGTGTAATTTGTAGAAACACAACCACATCAGCCCTGATCACAGCTGATGATATAACAGTAGAATTAACCAGACATCAGTAGGAAGCAAGGGGAGAACACAGCAATAAAAGCTCAACGAGCTTCTAACCCTTCCCTGTCTGATAAAAGTTGGATTGGGGCTTCCATTTTTTATCTGTCTTGTGCTGACTCCCATGTAGTGCCTCAGATGACCAACCAATTGTTCCACATGTCATAAAATGCACATAACGGGCTTGAATGTTTGCTAACTACCCCCTCACCCATAAACACATCATCTCACCTCAATATTTTGTGAAATGAGATGAACAATAGAAATGGAGGCACATAAATAGTGACTGTGACTTTCACCAAACATTCACATGATGACAAATCCATCACCATCATTTAAAGGGTAAGTTCACTTTCTCAAGTAATTTTGGAAAACAGAATTACCCACTGCAATCTGGCCCCCTCTCCCTCCTCTGCTATACTTCCTTTTCAGCGAATGGTCCTTTCCCTCCGCTGGTACGGGTGTGCTATCCATACCCCATACTGCCGTCCAGCGCAGCCCTGCACTATGGATTTTGAATTTCGCCCACAAATTGCGAGCACTCAGCAAGGTCACCTGACTGCACTGACCAATGAGAAGCGCTAAGTATATGTGTGTGTATATACAGTGTATGTGTGTGTGTGTATATATACAGTATATACTGTTTAGTCCCAAGGGTAGTCACTGCACTCTGTTTGAAAGCTAAATGCCCAGGTGTTCACAAAAATATCCATACAAATCCAAAGTAGGTATAGAGACACTCATGGGTCTTGCAGTGGAGAGAAGTCAAAGAATCAGCACTTTATGATTAATGCATCAACAGAGCTCACTCCTCAGTCTTTATCAAATGTCTTGAGGGAGATGGACTGAGCTGATGCTTTCATTTATCTCTGCTGCAAGACCCTTGAGTGCCTCTATTTTGGATATATATAGACGAGACGACAAAAGCTTTACAGGGGATACTGCTCCTCACATCCTGCCAAGGTAAAAGGGGTCAGATAGACAGGAAATGAGTGAACATCTCTACAATAGGGACACTATCAGTGACAACAGCACTGTTTTTTCCGGATTGTGAAAATCACTGTCAGTTTTTTGTTTCTGTGAGGGTCTCGCTGATCAGTGGACAGGAAGTGGGAGAGAAGTTCGGCTCGCAGGGAAAGTGGGCAAACTAATGGGTGTAGGGACTACATGACTGGGTTTAAAGGGACGAGAGACATAAAGGATTAAAGAAGAGAAGAAGAGGTTGTTGGGGTGGTACTTACAGGATTGGTGGGGTGCAGACAAACAGGAAGGATTTCAGGGGTGGATCGGAGGTTGGGATCTAGCATCAGGGTGTCGGAGAGAGTCGGTGTTTGGGTAAACTTAACACCCATCCGCCCCTCAATTGTTATTTTTCCATTGGTGATGGAACAGATTTGCTGTGTTGTTTTCAGGGCATTGGTGAGTGTTGTCGTAGCAGCAGGTGGGTTTTCAAGATCCTTGAAGGTGGACACTTGGGTAAAAATGTCAAGTGGGTAGGGCCCGCTTTAGGTATGGCTCCACTCCCATGGTGGTGGTGGCATCTGCAATTAATGGTGCAATTGTCTACAAATCAGTGTTCCTGCAGCTGGAGGCCTATCTACGGGTACGCAAATACAGTGCCTTTGTTAAAATGCCTAAAAAGGGCCCTGTGCCCCATTTGTGACTGTGATATAAATAAGTATATCTTGCTGCACTCCTTACCGGATAGGGTAGAAGACCTGTAATGCACAGGTGGGTGCTCGCAGTGACCACAGATGGCACCACTTAGTATACGGAAGTCAACAGACTGATGTGTTCCGCAACTAACATCCGTGACAGCGGCACGCGCCTTTTGAGTTCCTTTTGAATTTTTGCTAATGGCGGGAGAATTTCCTGTTAGAATGCAACGAAGGGGGCGGGAGCTTCCCTTTCTGTGCACATGTACTTGTATGTCTATTTAAAGGGTGTTGTTGGTTGTCTTTTGCGGTGTCATTGTGAGCCTGATGAAGGGGACCCTGTACGGCCCCGAGAGCGCGCGCATTTGGATGGCATTGATCTGTCAATAAACAGACTTTGGCTAACTTCACTTGACAGTACGATGTGCTGGTGACATCGTTTGAAATTGCTATTTGTGACTGTGGCTGTTGATATATGTTTTATTTATGTTTTGTTAATAAAAGGCTGCTATGGCCATTTAAACTCCAGTTGGTGTGTTGTATTGTTATTTCAAATGGTTTATGAGAGTGTGGGTGGCTGTGGCAGCTGTTACTGATGTATAAGTCCTCTTTAATACCCTAGATTACATTTCTAGCTCTCTCTCACTGTATTTAAAATTTAAACAGGTCTTTAACTGGTAATGTGGTTCAGTTTTTATATACTTGTGTATATACAGTATTCAAAAAGCACAGCAAATACAGAACAGTTCTACAATGAAACCAAACAGGTGCAGATTGGAGTTCCCCAGACACTAGATTCAGCAATTATGACATCGATAAGCCTTTGGCCCGGTTCCCACCTGGGCGTTTTTCCCCGCTTTCGTACTCGCGTAAAAACGCTCAAACAGGGAAATGCCATTATTTTCAATGTGCACGGTTCCCATCTGGGCGTTTTTCCGCGAGTACGAACGCGTGGGAAACCGCCCTACGCCCAAAGAAGTACATGTACTTCTTTGGGGCGTTTTGGTCGGGCGTTTCCATTGGGAAACAGCCAACTAATGGTAAAAAAAAAACAGCCAACTAATGGTAAAAAAAAAACAGCCAACTAATGGTAAAAAAAAAACTAACAGCCAACTAATGGTAAAAAAAAAACTAACAGCCAACTAATGGTAAAAAACGCAAAAAACGCACGACGCGAACCGCGCGACAAACGTGCATATTCAATCCGCCTAGGTGTGAACCCAGCCTAAGTTCAGCGCTCAGATCTTCAGGAAATGTATGCATTGTATATATCAGTGTTGTTTCTGTATCTTTTTATAAGCGAGGTCTCCTGGATTCCTGGTGTGCTTTTCATCTCCTTCCCTCCTGCTTGATGTGATGCAATCTTGATATCTCAAGATGACATATCCCATTATGCACTGCTTCCAGCAAGCAATGTTACAGTTCAGAAGGCAGGCTCTGTGAGAGTTGTGACACAAGGAAGTACTGAGTGAAATTCTGTCAGTGCATTGAGGAAGTACATCCTATGGGCATCTTCAATAAGTATGTATACAAACTTCTAGATCAATATGGTTAATAGGAGTAGGGTACCACGTATGCAAATTCAATATAGAGATACATATTTATTTTTCGTTTTTGACCGGAGATACCCTTTAATATGTACAGTCTTGGGGAAAGAGGGTTTGAATAAAGATAGGACCTCAAACTAGCAAACTGCGTAGGACTACAAGCAGCTGATACAAATTCACCACACGTGGTCCACTGTTGTCACTAGGGATGTTCAGATACCAGTGCCGATACTTGGCATTTTCACGCAAACCACCAGGGTAGCAGCTGTGACTGGGCCCTGGCACTCCACCACTGTACCTAAAATCAATAGTTTGTAGTGTTTTAAGAAAACTGTCAAATGAAAATTAACAAAAATTTATCAGTAATTGGTATCTGTGAGTTCTTGGACAAGTACCAGTACTTGGTCTGGTTTGTACTTGGTCTAGTCTTGGAGCTGAAACATTATCAGTATTGTATCAAGTACGATTCTTGGTATCTGGACATCCCTAGTTGTCACCATCAGGAAGATGGTCCAGAGCAATGATTTGCAGCCGATGTTGAAGTGAGTGCATGTATACAGGAAGTAGCTGAACGAGGCTTAAAGAGATCAGCAGCACTGAGATAAAAATAAAAACAGTATTTTGTGAAATTTTCTATTACACACGTTATGATCCAGTAAAGATTTAGTTCTATTTTAAATGAATACATATATCAATATTACCATACAGCAGATATGTTTACTGTAAACACTAGTCGTGTGTGATCCAGACTTCACGTGTGTCTGGGATATACAGCACTCTCATAGCAGACTGTGTTCCCACTACATGACCTCATTAATCCGTAAGTAGGTCAACAACACTTGGGAATGCCTAATTATCTTCAAATAGGAACATGATATTGTGCAGAGAATACGGGGTTACAGTCTAAATGTTGGGGACATTTGTTCTTCTGTCGGACATAATGACACTCTATTATGTTACATTCATCACAGACAGACTTTATAAAGAAGATCAGCCTAGCTAACAAAGGTTACCGATGTGAAGCGGAGTGACTGCAAAAAAGAAGTTAAACTTCCCATTCCAGATCATTCTGCTCCCTTACAACAATTGGTGAAAAGAAAAGACAATTTTGGTTAAAGAATCGATATGACGTATATGACGTATTTTAAGTAGTATTAAACGCTCAAACCTTTTGATCATACAAATATACAGTGAGGAAAATAATTACTTGATCTCCTGCAGATTTTGTAAGTTTGCGACACTTACAAAGAAATGAAAGGTCTATATTTTTTATCATAGGTGTATTTTAAATGATAGAGACAGAATATCAACCACAAATCCAGAAAAAACACATGATACAAATGTTATAAACTGAGTTGCATTTCAGTGAGTAAAATAAGTATTTGATCCCCTACCAACCAACAATCTTTCTGGCTCCCACAGACTGACTATGTGGTACACAGGTTAGTCCTGTCAATTTAAGAAGGTGCTCCTAACGACAACTTGTTATGTATATAAAAGACACCTGTCCACAGAATCTCTTTCTTCCATTCAAACCTCACCACCATGGCCAAGACCAAAGAGCTGTCAAAGGACGCTAGAGACAGGATTGTAGACCTGCACAAGGCTGGAATGGGCTACAAGCCTATCAGCAAAAAGCTTGGCGAGAAGGAAACAACTGTTGGAGCGATTATTCGCAAATGGAAGGAATACAAAATAACCATCAATCGCCCTCAGTCTGGAGCTCCATGCAAGATTTCGCCTCATGGGGTAAGGATGAACGTGAGATCTGAGGGATCAGCCCAGAACTACACAGGGGGAGCTTGTGAATGATCTCAAGACAGTTGCGACCACAGTCACCAAAAAAACCATTGGTAATACAATACAACGCCATGGATTGAGATCCACCAGCGTCCCCCTCCTCTAGAAGGCGCATGTACAGGCCCGTCTGAAGTCTGCCAATGAACATCTACATGATTTAGAGAAGGATTAGGAAAAAGTGCTGCGGTCAGATGAGACCAAAATTGAGCTCTTTGGCATTAACTCGACTGGCCGTTTTTGGAGGAAGAAAAATGCTGACCATGACCCTAAGAACACCATGCCTACAGTCAAGCACGGAGGTTGCTAAAGGTACAGGTTGATTTTGCCGCATTGAGGGGCCAATGGACGGGGCCATGTATTGTAAAATCTTGGATGAGAACATCCTTCCCTCAGCCAGAACACTGAAGATGGGTCGTGGATGGGTCTTTCAGCATGACAATGACCCAAAACATACCTCCAAGGCAACAAAGCAGTGGCTCAAGAAGAAGCACATTAAAGGAGAATTATGAGTTGAGTGCTTTTCACACAGCCTCATAATCTGAGCCGACCTGTGACAATAAAACTGTCACAGTCGAGCATTGTCGCCACTAGAGGGAGCCAAGGAGGGTAGAAAATTCCTATGCCCCTCAGCTCCATCTAGTGGCGAGAATGTCATGCAAATGGCATTCAGCCAGTGTATTTCAGGGAGGATGATTTATAAAGGCATAAAGTTGACATGATCTATTTATTCTTCAAATCTTAAATGAAAGTGCAGTTTTCTCATGTAGAAAAAGTAACGTACATTTACCACCACTTCAGATCTATAAACTTAGATGTAGGTGTTCCAGATAAGATACCAATGATTAGAACCTCCTTAGGAAGTATGCAGGTGGAACCTGTCTTATTTTAACCTCAGACATCTAGGGTCTGGTGTTCTCTTCCCTACTCACGTGTTTGATGTCATCCGGCCAAGATAAAAAGAGCTCCCTAAGGCCCTCAGAAAGAAAGCTGTGGATGCCTATGATTATAGCAAAAGGCTGCCAAATTATTCCAAGTTGAATTGGAAACTGATATTTAAGTATAATGATCTTAAGGACACAAGCAAATCCACCAAAGAATGTCTTAAAAAGAAGAAAAGGAGGGCTGTGCTTAGATCACAGTCAAGGTTGCCACCTGTCCAGGATTCACCCGGACAGTCTGGGTTTTAAATGTTGTGTCCGGGTTTCATGGCAGCAGAAACCCGGACACAAGATGTCAAGCAGACAGGGGCAACCAAAATTAAGATAGGGGCTACTGGCCCCCCACTGAAAATAGTCTCAATTGTGATATTTGCATATCTGAAAAATGGCCTGGATGGGAAGGGGGTTTAACACCGCGGATGTCAACTGGTTAATGGGTGGAGCTATTTACATATGAATAAGCCGTGACTCATTTTCCCCCACAAAATGTCAGCGCGTCGCTAGAGTGTTCGGGTTTTGCTGGAAGAAAAGGGGGCAACCCTAATCACAGTGGCCTTTAGCAGGGGAAAGAAACGGGCGGTTCATTCAAGGAGAGCTACTAACAAATATCAACTGAAGGAATATTGAATGAAGAAGTGGTAAACTATGTCGCTGTCAGAGACTGGTGGGCAGTTATGCAATATTACTACAAGAAGTCATTTCTGCTACAGGTCGCAATACCAGCTTCCGAGGCCAACGGTGTGATTACTTTTTCAACCATACGCCATTAAATGTATTAATCTATTTGTCAAATGAATGATGAAAAATATTTTTTCTGTGTTTGTCTAAGTATATCACCTTTATCTGTAGTCACTTTCTAAATCCCAAACGATCTAATGTTTAGCTAGT
>NW_017308351.1:120430-122419 GCF_000935625.1 Nanorana parkeri | reverse complement strand
TCACAGAAAACACAATCCATAAAATATGACTTGCCCTGCAGTGATTTTTTACTTCTATGATAGGTAGTTTAGTATGTAGAGCAGCTATGGTATCTGTTATATTGCCAGCGCCTCCATATTTATACAAACCAGAGCCTGAGGGGCCCCACCCTGCTCCGATGATTCATTCCGCTCACACACTTCTGTGCCACCTTGAGGGTGAACTTGTCTGCAGCACACATGGCAGACCTGCCCGCTCAGACCAGGCACCTGACCTCATTGCTTCCCCCCTCTGTCCCTTTAAACCTCCAGCGCTCCTTCCATTGGCCGTCTATTTGCCTATCCCCGCCCTCCCGCTGCCTGTATTGGCTGCGCCCGAGTGCGCTCTGCCCAGGCTGCGCCAGAACCGCCCCCTGATTGGCTCGGGTCGCGGCGTGTTGCAGGAAGCTCCCTGCTGATCCGCTATGGGAGACGGAAGTGTCGCCTAACTGGAGGTCTCCGGCCGGGTGTCAGCTAGTCGGTGGGCTGGTTGGAGGTGGGATACAGCAGTGCGATGAGAGCAACCCCGGTGGGGGATGGCCGCCGTCAAGAGTCACAGCCGAGCCGGGAAGATAGAGGAGGAGAACGGCGCTCTGGACCGCTCCCTCCAGCAGATGATCTCAGCGATAGTGGACGAGAGGAACCGCCTCAATATCCGCCAGGAGATCAGCGGCCTGGGTGAGGGATGGGGGGCTCTGACATTTGGGGGAGGCGGGTTTATATAAGAAAGGGTTATTTATTATTGGTGGGGGGGTATTATTAGGGGTGTCGCACCAATAAAGGGGGCATCTGATCATTGTTGGGGGATCTCTTGTAGAAAGATAATCATTTGTTGAGTCTTTATTATTGTGTGATGTACTATAGGGGGATCTGACATGTGAACCTGCCTGGGATCTCCAATAATAAATTGTATTCTTGTTGGATTCTTTTATCATTGGGGGTGTCAGACCAATAAAGGGGATCTGATCGCTGTAGGGGGATCTTTCAATGGGGGGGCGGGTCAATAATTAGGGATCTGATAATTCTGGTGGGTCTCTATTGTAGGAAAATTGCACATTATAATAGAGAGCCCAGATACTATTGTATATCACAAAATAATAGAGATCCATCAATGATTATCCTTCTGCAATAGGTTCCCTGCAGTGATCAGATCCCCCTTTATTCCACTTACACCCCTAATAATAAAATCCCCACCAATATAAAGAATATCATTTTATAATAGTCCAGACAGATACTGCTATCAAACCCCAAATTAGTACAAACATCACCCAACAATCAAACCCCAAATTAGTACATCACTCCACAATAAAGACCCATCAATGAGTGTTGATGGCAGATACAATTGTCAGACCCCACGTTGGTACATTATCCAATAATAAAGACCTAATTGTTGTGGGATCTCTTGCAGGTGGTAATCATTGATTGGTTTTTATTATTGTGTGATGTACTAAAGAGGGATCGGATAGTTCTGTCTGTCTGGACTTTCATTAGATAGAGGAATTTATTATGGGGGACGTTGTTATTGGGGGGTGTTGGTTCAGTCAAGAAGGCTGTAATAATTGTGCTGGGGATCCCTTGCTGATACAGTCATTGACCGGGCTTGGTTATTGTGTGATTTACTAAGGGGGGATCTGATCATTCTAGCTGTCTGGACTCTCTTTAAATAGAGTCATTTATCATGGTGGTCTTTATTATTGGGGGGTGCCAATGCAATCAAGTAGAATCTGATAAGTTTACTGGGATCTCTTGCAGAGTGATAATTACTGATGGGTGTCTATTATTATTATTGTTATTATTATGTGATCTACCAAAGGGGGTCTGTTGTATATGTTTGGGCTCTCATATTAAAATTAGATTTTTCATTTAGTGGGGTGGTTTGTCAGTGGAAAAAAAAGAGGGGGTGGGGGTGTATTGTATAATGTACTAAAGTTGGATCTGACATCCGTAGCTGTCTCGGCTGCTGGGCTCTTG
>NW_017308351.1:116777-120289 GCF_000935625.1 Nanorana parkeri | reverse complement strand
GGGGAGGGGGGGGGGTTCTTTATTCTTGTGCGCTCACATGTAGAGATAAAACAAAAGATTAATATTTATGTTGGAGTAGTACAGGCTGATCTCACAATTGTCCTATGATCGCCGGTTTTATAGGATGACATCTTTTGTAATTGGTGGGACACCATGTAATAAAGGGAACCCTAATGATTCTGATGTATTCAGATACACAGAGATGAGTTCTTATTAGAAGGTGCCGTTGTGTAACAGGAGGATGTGACCCTTGTGCCCTGCTAGGTTCTCTTTATAGGGAAGAATTTATCACGATGGGGTTTTTATTATTGGACGTAGTCTGTGCAATAAAGGGGTATCTGGTCATTCTGGTGTGCTCACTTGCAGAAATCTATTAGGGCCCATTCACACTAGATCAGTTTTTCAACGGAAGGGCACCGAAAAATAAATAAGTGTGAATAATGAAAAAGGGCTAGTTAATACCGCTCTGTGCGTTGCATTACGCAACGGAACAGGTGTGAACTGGTCCCATTCATTTTTCGGTGCCCTTTAATTAGCATCTGTTGAAAAACGGATCGAAACGCAATGGATCAGAAGGTACAATTGCAAGTCAACGGACCTTCTGTTGACTTGCGATTTTTCCTTCCGATTTTTGGTGTGAATGACCCTTGATGTGGACTTTGTGATTTGTATATACAATAAAGACGGACCTGACAGTTGTATCAGTCTGTATTAATAGGTTTCTTTTATACAGAAAGTATTTTAGCTGCTGAGGTGTTTTATTATTGGTGGGTTTCAGTGCAATAAAAGGGGATCTGGTGTATAATTCTGGTGGCCTCTCCTGTAGAGATGGATATTAATGGGGTCCTTATTAGGAGATGTCACTGTAATCCAGGAGGGTCTGATACATAAGCCTTGCTGGGATGATGACCCTGTTATAGAAATAGTTTTTTTATTGCAGTGGTGGGGGTCTCTGTTATTGGTAGGTATCAGTGCAGTAAAGGATGTTTGATAATTCGGGTAGTCTCTTGTGGATGTGTTGATGGGGTTTTAATGACTTGATGTTGTCAGTGTAATAAAGGGAAATCTGACAACTCTACCTGTCTGGGATGATGGTCTCTCACTTATAGGAGATATGAGATTGTTCATCAGGGGGTCTTCATTATTAAGTGGCAGATCTGGTGGTCTTTCCAGTAGATATAAATATTGATGAGGGTCTTAATTATAAGGTCCTGTCACTATAACAAAAGGATATCTTTAGAATGGTGGCTGTCTATGTGGGGGTCTCTTGTTTTCATGGGGGGAGTCTATTGTTTATAATGTGGTGGTCTATCTTGTATAGAGATATATTCTGCTGGTCTTTATTATAGAAAGATATTGCTCTATAAAGGAGTTTCTTGCAGTTTCTGGGTGTGCTGGGGGATTATCTCTCCCTCTCTCCTTTCCTCTCTCTCGCCCTCTCTTCCAATACCTTTTTGGTGTTTGGTTTCTGGGTAGGTGATGTCTGTGCCGTTGGCTTGTTATATTGACACAGTTGTGTGGGTTTCAGGCTACTGGGATCTTTTTATTTTTAGTGTAAGGTTTGTGGCAGGGGTCCCTGGTTTCTCTTTCCTTGGCGATAATAGGATATTTTGGTTAGGTTAACATGGACATTCTGTCCTTTTGTTGCAAAAAATATATATTTTTGGTGAACATTTTATCAATAGATGATACAGAGATCTTAGTTCTTGGTATGGTTCCTCATTACTGGCTGATTCCATCATAGTATGCTATGGGAGGTTGGTGTCTGAAGATTCTGGTGGCTCCTCTAAGGGATATTTTATTGTTTGATAATGGCATTGCAATAAGTGGAGATCAGACATTGGTAGTAGGCTGTGGTCTCTTTTGCTATAATACTACGTCTGGATACATCCAGGAAGTCATGGAATATAAACCATTGCGACAAGCATTTGAATTTGAGTCTTTTCTTTTGTTGCCCATTTAAGCATGCTTCCTCTTTCTTTAGTTGGCTGTTGAATTCTTTCCGTATTTGTCCATGTTTGCTTTCTTGAACTATTTCCGTTGGAAGACTCTCTGTTAACGGGCTTACTGTAACAAGATAGCTCGACATAGCCCTATATGTGAGGGTTGCTTATTACAAGGACTTGTGAGAATCTCATCTTAGTGTGGTGGGGGGATCTCGTATATTCAGAGTAGGCTTTGCTTCCTAATTATGTTCTAAATTCTGTACTGCTTCTGGAAATATTTAAAGTTAGGGGCTCGTTATTTCAGAAAGGAGTGCAAAAATGAAAGTAGAACTCCAGCACTTTCTTTTTTTTAAGTTGCATTAAAGGAGAACTATGGGGTCAGTGTTTTTCCCCATAGTTCTCCTTAGGGTGACGGGAGGACACAAACTAGCATCCTCCCGTCACCCTAAGCTCAGTATACCGCGAGCTACAGCTCGCGATTATACTGAGACGCCGCACCTGGAGCGGATCCCGACTTAGATGACGGGATCCGCCCAGCTGCGTGAGTGACAGCTGGCTCTGCCTATCTAGAGGCAGAGCCAGCTGTACCCGCCCCCTCCCCCGTCCGTTCCGCCAGTCAGCGCTGGCAGATCGGAGCGGGGAGAGGGGAATCCAGCCCCTCCCCCTGTCACGGCAGAGAGCCGTGACAGGATCGAGAGGTGAGGGAACCCGGTATGTTTTCCCTCACCTCCCGATCTACTGAGCCGACCTGTGACAGTCTCATTGTCACAGGTCGGCTTAGAACTATGACGTGAGTGGAAATCACTCATGTCATAGTTCTCCTTTAAATCCATTAAAATGAAATATAAGCTTTTGCTGCAATACTTACTGCCTAATGTGGAGATGTCCTCTGCACTACTACTTTACTGCCACTAGATGTCACCAGGCTTGGTGTGAAAGCCAGTCCTGTGGGGGTGGGATTGCACTTCATCTTTAAGGAAACCTGTACTAAGAGAAATCTGATTTATTCTGAAGTTTCCAGTTGCCTGGCTGTCCCTGGTCTAGAGCGAGTATGAAGATCAGGAAAGTCATAGTAAATGCAGAACTGCTGAGCTGCATGCTTTTTTGGTGTGAGAGACTTGAATACTGAGACGGTTTGATCAAGATGACAGCCCAGGAACAAGTATATTCAAAAGGGGAGTTCAACCATGACGGTCTTCTTACTTCCTCTTCCTATTATGATGAGGGTGTTCGATCTTCCTGCCTGGGAGGATGGGGTTTCCCATTATGGGGAGATGTTATAACCAGGGGCGGGCTTTGTCTCAGAACATCGTTTTTATTCGTGGGGGTCCCTTGGTGCTTATATAAAATGAGCGATGTGTGCATATGTCCTCAGATGTTACCTTAACAAACTCACGTGATCATAGTACAATCATGGAATGGAAGGACACCTGACCATCCTACCTACATTAGCTTGGTGGATATCGCATTTATAAAGTGATGGGCATTCATCATTAATATGGAGCTGACGGCCAGACCCCATCCCCCCCCCCCCATTTTTTTTATTGTTTTTTAATGGAATTTTAA
>NW_017308351.1:86119-116453 GCF_000935625.1 Nanorana parkeri | reverse complement strand
CCCGGCCACCCCCCCCCCCCCCCCCCCCATTTTTTTTATTGTTTGATAATGGCATTGTAATAAGTGGAGATCAGACATTGGTAATAGGCTGTGGTCTCTTTTGCTATAATACTACGTCTGGACACATCTGGGAAGTCATGGAATATAACCATTGCAACAAGCAATAGTGGCCTCCACTCTAGGTAGATTTTGGAGTGTGGCTCTGGGAATTTTTTCCCATCAGGTACAAGCACATAGCCATGCACTTGACAGATATTAGCATGCAAAGACATTTACATTTTGGACAATTGTGCCCATCCAGTCTTGTGGGAACAGTTTGGTGAAGGCCCTTTTTGTGTCCCAGCATGATTGTGCCCCTATGTACAAAGCCGGCTCCATTCACACATGAGCGGTTTTCTGTGCATATTCTGCCGTATGAATACGTGCGGAACCATGCTAAACATAAAAAACAATGCATTGCTATGTGCATTGTTTAGACTATTGCGGTGGCTGCACAGTACGAAGCGGCATGTCCTGCAAAATAGTCCCAAGTGCGATTTTATGCGCCGTTTCATTCAACGTGATTTTCCACACGGAAACCGCTGTCGCTAATTGTGAATGGAGTCTAAAGATGTGCTTTGATGGGTTTGTGTGGAGGAACTTGAGTGGCCTGTACAGAGCCCAGCCACTGTTAATATTGCAACCTCCCTTAGCGGCTCCTGGGGATCCCTGCCAGCACAAGCATTGGGGCCACTGGCTGTCTGACAGGCGGGACCCATCAATAAGCTATAGAAGTGCATCGTAGAAGGGAATGTAAACCAGATGCTTCTACATACATTAGAGTCAAAGATGACCAACACCTATGCTTTGGTTAGCTTTTCTTTTGCATAAGATGGAAGTCTTAGGCTATTGTAAATCAGACCATACCTTGCTCAGGGACTGAAGCTGTGTGGGTACCCGCCAGCACCCCTATGCCTGACAAAAGTCAGTTATCCAATTGACTCTTGTGGATGGAGCCGGTGTGAAAATTCTCAGGCAAACAGTGACTGCGGCCACTGATTGGGTATTCTGAGAGCGCACACCTTCCACTGTCAGAATACAGTAGCCTGGTTGGGAGGTGGAATTGAGCGTTTTCTCTCATTCATCCCGTGGCGGTTAGCCCTCGTTCACACCTAGGCGTATTGCAAAAGCGTGTCTGTCGCGCGGTTTTTACCGCGATTCGCGGGTAAAAAAGTTGCGCAACCCCGAAGTCTGTATTCTAATGGAAAACGCCCTACAAAACGGCCCAAAGTAGTACCTGTACCTTTTCAGGCGTGGGCCGTTTTGTAGCGCGTTTGGGACGGGCGGAAATACGGCAAGGTGGGAACGAGTCCATTGACTCCAGTGCAATTTATAATTTTGATCGTTTTGTAGAGCGTTCTTCGAGCGTAGAACGCGCTACAAAACGTTCAGGTGTGAACGAGGGCTAAATGTATGGCCTGCTTAAAGTGTATCTAAACCCAAAAACCAAATGATAAGACTTCGGCATATCAGCTTTTATAGTGTTTGTATTATTTCCTTTTTTTTTTTTTTCCTTTTATTTTCACCTGGTGAAAAGACGTTAGTCTGTTATTTTTACATATTTGTAACAAACCAAACTGTCCAGCAGAAGTGGCAAGTAGAGGATTGAGATACACCAATTACCACTGGCAGGGAGGCTTACAATGATCAACTTTTTAATTTATTTATGTAAAACCTTTATCCCAAAAGAAAAAAAAAAGCTGTTGCTGCAACTGGTTTAAAAGTGTTAGGTGGAGTTTGGATTTCATTTGTTAGACAAGTCCATATAAATCTGCTACCACATTGAATATTACCCTCCCCGCAGGGTGACCATGCTGCTGTCCAAAGGTGTCTCCGTTGTTCTCCAAAGAGTGGAGACACCCTAAGGCCCCGTTCACATTGAGCGATTTATCTCGCGGTAATTCCCGCGATATCGCGGCAATTTACCGCGCGATATCGATCTCCAATGCAAGGCAATGGGGCAAAGGGTCCTGCTGTCGCGGGTCGTGCGTCGCTACAGCAGGACCCTTTTTGGAGCGGATTTTGAAGCGATTCCATACTTTGCAATGCACGCATTTGCGCGATTTGCAAATCGCGCAGTGTGAATGGGGCCTCAGGGTTCGTTCACAACATAGGCAGTGCGTTCCGGTTAGAATCCAGACCGGAACGCATTGCGGCCGGCTTATTTATTTGCCCGGCTGGAGGGGGCGTGGCGGGCCATTGAAGTGACTGGCACCGTAGCCACACCCTGCGGCTGCAATACGATCGCCCGCACGGGATTGCAAGGCACATTGTGCCTGCAGTGCGTTTCGGTGCGATCAAAATAGTGCTTGCAGCACTTTGATCACACCGGCCGGAGGGCGTGGCTACGGTGCCATTCACTTCAATGGCCCGACACGCCCCCTCCAGCCCATCGAAAAGGTGAGCCTGAATGCACTGCCTATGGTGTGAACGAACCCTTAGACAGGAAACGTGTTGCTGGCCGGATCACCAGGCGAAAATAAAGGGGGGAAAAAAAGCCTTAAAAGAGAAATATTGGTTGTTTTCCCTCATAGTTCTCTTTAGGGTCACGGGAGGACATATAGTAACGTCCTCCCGTGACTCAAAGCTCAGTATATCGAGGGATACTGCCCGCAATATACTGAGCGTGCAGCAGACAGGAGGGATCCAGACAATACTGTCAGAGATCCACCCAGCTGCGTGAGTGACAGCTGGCTCTGCCTATCTAGAGGCAGAGCCAGCTGTGCCCGCCCCCTCCCTCCCCATCTGTTACTCCAGTCAGCGCTAGAAAGAGGGGAGTGGGATCGGGACAGTCACCGCTCTCTGCAGGGAGATGATTGGAAAGTGAGCGAGCGACGGTATGTGTTCGTTCACTTCTGGATCAATGGAGCTGACGTGTGATAGTCACAGGTCGGCTTCTTTGTCACATGTCGGCTCTAACTATGAAGATGAGTGAAATCACTCACCGCATAATTCTCCTTTTAAAGAAAACTAATGCAGACGCCACATTTTAGGATTGGTAAGCTGCAATATAAATGTGTTTTTGGGGTTTAAATACACTTCAAGTGCGGAGTCGTGTAGTCTTTGTCCAAGTACCTGTATTGATGACTCTGGGATTTTTTTATATTGGGAGCCGCAAAGGCAATAAAACGTTGAGAAGGTTTTGTCTCTGTAAAAATGTTCATCTTTTTAGAGAAGTTTAATTTGTGGTTTCAGCCTTTGCTGAGAAACAGTCTCAGAATGACAGTATTGTATAATGAACTGTGCCTGAAGTGAGATATAATAAGACCACATAAAGAGCAATGATGTGAAGCAATGCATCAGACTTTCACTTTCATCGGTTTAGAGAAATCAGAACAATGCTACTTTAGTGCCGATCGGTTGCTAGGGGCTACAAGGCGTCTTGTGTTTCTGTTTATTGAACAAGCTGAAAGGCCAAATTCTGCTTTATCTGAGAAGGAAAAATTTATCTTCATGAGCTAATATTTTGAGTATTTTTAACTTAGTCATTTTAATGTGAGTTTCATGGTATTCAGGCTTGCTCTTACTTTTTATTCCATATTAAATATTGAGATTTTTCAAATGGCCACTAGAGGCAGCTGTCAGCGCCTCATGGGAATAACTTTTTCATTTTTCTTTCTCTATCTCGACCGAGCATCATGTTAAATGAACCTAACAGACTTGAAGTGTAAAGCTGCCCATACACCTTACAATTTATCTGCAGATTTTCTGTGGTCAGATGGAAAAGGTGCAACAGATTCCGCCATCTACACGTAACTGTGTGGATGGAGTAATCTCCACCTGGGCCAATCTGTTGCACTTTTTCCATCTGACCACAGAAAATCTGCAGATAAATTGTAAGGTGTATGGGCAGCTTAAGACAAACCACTAAAGCACAAGCATTGTGTAGCGCTGTAAATAAACAGATTCTGAATATACTGTACAATGAATAAATATGGCTGCCGCCATGTACATTTGTATAAAAAAACTTTACTTTGAAGCAAGTCTTATAAGATAATAACACACAGTAACTGCAGCCCTTGTTATAAATGAACAGGAATCCTCTATACCGAGTGTTCCTGCTCATTCATAACATGAGAACATTGTGTGTTTACTATAACTACAACTATGAATGAACAGGAGGTGATGTAGATTACTTCCCATTCATTCATAGTTGACATATCATGTCCTCAATGATCTACAAACACTCAGCGATCACTGATAGCTGAGTGTTTTACCCGCTCTTCTCTCTGACACGCTGTCACAGGAGGCTGAGCGAGCGGTGCAGGGAGGAAAGCTCAGCCTCCTGTGACAGCGCTGGCTGTCTCCGCCCACACACCGCTCTGCCGGACTGTGACAGGAAGCTGAGCGGTGTGGGAGGAGAGACACCGGCCGCTCACAGCTCTCTCCTCCCGCAGCGGTCGGCCGGCTGCACAGTTTCTCTTCTCGCTGCTGGGACACAGAGCAGTGCTGAGGGGGGAGGAGAGAATACACTGATGCGCCGATGTATCAGCAGGAAAATGGCACTTTCGGCATTTAGCCAAAAGTGCCATTTTCGGCCAATATGTTTCGGCGGCCGATATATTGGTGCATTCCTAATATCTATCTGATCTTCCTTTTTTTTTTCTTTTTATCATGTGGCTATGAAATGACTATGTATTCCCTTTAAAAGAGTGATGCCCTTTACCATTGGCTACTAGTTTTTCAAAATGTATGACTGCTTCATGTTGCCAAACCAAGAAACCTAGGATGAGGGGGAGCCGTGTTCCATGACATCATTTTGAGTACTTTCTGTTAAATTAGAGGCTTCATTTTCTTAACAAAGAAATGACAGTTCTTCTTTTGCCAGAGACCCGCCTAGTCTCCATGTATAACAGACTCTGGATCCATTCCATCTTTGATTTCCATTGATGTGCCGTCTGCTTTTCTATTTCAAATATTTTCACATTCGGATTTATGCTCATCAATTATCTATCGGCTTCTTCCCCATCTGCTTTCCCGGGCTGTGTCCGCAGGCATTCAGCTCGCAAAGAGTCTCCAACCTGAACTCTGCATGTAAATGAAACAATATACAGCAATGTGTGTAGAAAATGACAGGTTCCTCTATGTTTATAATTCCCATCTACATTTTACAAAAGTACTTAAAGTATAACTCCATGTGGGGTTTTTTTTACTCTTTCCCCAGAGAAAAGTAATTGAGGCAGCCCTCAAAAAACCCGAAACATACTAAATTGTAGCCCAATCTGCACTCCAACTGATCCCCTTGTTCCAACCAGTTCCCTCGCCCCGTTCCACAGAAGACGATTTTTACACCCAATTTTTCTTAATGGTGACGGCAGCCAGGCAATCCATTAATACTCTCATCTTGTCCAGCCCGTCCCCAAAAGATTCCTTGTTCCCTCTTTCTTCTGGTTTTCTGTCTGAATGACACCCAGTCGTTCAACCAACTTCCCTTGATCCCAGTGTGTCATGGACCGGCCCCTCTTGTTGAAACCCTGGGCTCCCAATGCTGTACAGAATGGCCCTCATGTCCTTATGTAAGCACTGTTCTATATAGGAAAAATGACTGGGGGTGAAGGGGGTCCTTGAGGGGCCCAGGTGGTTGAACTTTGTGCTCAACCAGAAGTTGGGTTTTAAAAAAAATCTAAAATGTGAACAAAGACTGTGACAGTTTCCCTTTACACTGTGTATGTGTAGATGAAGCGTATTATAGTTTAAACTATTGTCATTCATGAGATAGAGAACCTGCGTTCTGTTTTATCAACAAAAGCTGCTGACTTTATCACAAGTGATGCCAGTTTCCAATTAATCACTGTCAAAGGAAAAGAATCCTGTGTGTTCTTCTGCACTCAGGCCGGTCATCCATCCATCTAATGAATCATTTTTGGGTCACGACTTAATGACCAAGGAAAAATGTGGGTCCCGAGGTTACACAGGTTGAGAACCACTGCTCTAAATGATTATGTTCTGGGCAGCGGCGGTCTTCGCATTGCATCATAAATTGGTATTTTGCTACTTTTTGCATGTAGTCTGTTATGAAATCTCTGTGACAAGGACATAACTAAGTTGCTTCTAGCAATCAATAGGAACTGGTAACAACTGATTGATTTCCATGGACAACAGCAGTGCTTTTCCTTTTGTTCTAAAGTTTTAACGCTTCAGCCTTCCATCTTAAATATATTTTTAGGGCCCATACTCGCCAACAGCCCCGCTATGCCGCACTTCTCCTGGGTTTGCCCAGCACAGTGCGTAAGCTCTGACAGTGACGCATCACGCTGTTTCCTTTTTTTGGGGTTAGCACTTGACTTTATTGAAATGTCACATTTCATTAAGTTTCTAGGGGCACAGCGCAGCGGTGTGAACTAAGCCCACCTAGAACAATGCAAATTGCCTTGTCTTGTGTTGCGGCTGTGCTGGAGAAAACTCCTAAGACATTGGGTAGGAAAGTGGACTTAATTTTTATCAGGCATGTAGGGTCTGTATCAAGCCAGGAGCAAAGAAGGAAGATACAGGAGCCCTGCAGAAACAAAACTGCTTACTTGCTAATCTGCACAACCTTTGCTGCGTTTTGCTGCAGAACTATAAATGAGAACCAAGGTTAGAATGAACAGGCTGTATGTGATCTGATCCTAGAACTAGAGCTGTTTTATGAGGTTTTCACTTCTGCATGGACCACAGTGGCCTTCTTCAGTTCATAACCCCCCCCCCCTCCAGACAGGAGTGGTGAGCATTCCTGCCTGGCAGCACTATGGTCCTCGGCGAATCCCCACCAAAACACTGTCTTCATGGAGTTTGCATGTTCTCACTGTGCTTGCGTGGGTTTCCCCTGGATAGCCCAGTTTGTACCCATACACCTGCCGATTTATCGTACGATAATCGCGGGTGATCCCGCGATCGTACGATAATCGTCAGGTGTATGGGCAGCGTGCGACTGCATCTACTGTACGGTCGCACGACTCTCGTCTTTCTAGCATGCTGGAAAACCCGCCGAAAATCGTAGCGTGCTCGGAAGACTAAAGCCGCACGGGCTGGTGTGCCCGCTCAGCATTGCAATCATCAGCAAGCCCTCCCCTTAGCGGGGAGGGCTTGCGATGATCGCAAGTACGATCTGCCTGTCCAAGATGGGCAGGTCGTACGAAATTTTAATCACCTTACAACCATTACACAAAAGTCGTGCAATGGTTGTAAGGTCTATGGGCAGCTTTAGACATTCTGGTAGGTTAATTGTTAAGCTTTCTAAACCGGCCCTGTTTGTGCATGTATGCGGGGGAGGTAGGGACAGTATGTAATGCACAGCTCAAATTGTTAACGCTATATAAATGCCTGTAATAAATAATAAATACTGTCATTGCCAAGTGCAGCCAGCAATGAATGGCTGACTTGTGTCGCAGAGTTTATTGATTCAGAAAGTATTACATCTGAGACAATAAACCGAATGAGCACGCTTGGGATTCATGGAATTGCTATTGACTTTCTTTCTTCTGTCAGGTAAACAGCTGCGGAAGGCCGCCTGTGGGGTTTTTATTGTGTGTGTGTATATATGTATATGTATGTATGTATATATATTATATTTGTTTACAGGTTTTTTTTTAATGTCTTTTTTTTGTTGTTGCTTTTGTTGTTTTCTTTTTAATGGATAAGAGCATTTGTCCTTTTTGCTCCCTTCCCCACCACAAATGCATACATATCTTAGTCTAATGGCCGCAGGTCCAGTTTTTGTTAACATCAAGCACCGAAAGACGTTAACTGTCCTGGCCGCACCTGCACATTAGTTCCCCATACACATTCGTTCCCCATAGACTTCTAAGGGACCTTCTCTGGCTTCGGGACACAGCCCTATCGGAGTCTATTGAGCACTTATGTGCAGATGTGTGTTTGCTCAACAAGAGGAATCCCATTGTTCTCAATGGTCCCTGTTCACACCTAAGCGTTCTGTCGCTTGTATCTAGCTTTGCATTAACTAAAAATAAAATAAAACACTCAAACGCTTGCAAAAATGGCTGTACAAACACTCCAAAATAAGCCTGAAAAAACACTGACACTCCGCTCAAGTGTGATTGGAGCCTTACCTTATTGCCCGTTCTCTCTAAGGACTACATAACCCCTCCTTTCTATGTTATGGAGGAGAGTGGTTATATCTGTAGTTCTGTTGTGTTTCTGGTGTCCAGATAGAGTAGATGAGTGAGCATCGTCATCCTAGGTATAAGGACTTGAACTGCAATATATTGCATTTTTGTTCTTGGGATTAGCATCACTTTACCTTTACAAGAGTGCAGTGTTGGTCTACTGACCAGGTTTTAAAGTGTTAACCCTGAGGCATGATGTACTGTGTACAATGAGTTTGCACAATGCGTTTACTTGTCATTGCCCTGCCCCGTGTGTATGTGTGTTCTGCATAGATGAATGGAATCTGCCCGGGATATGTCACACTTGAGTTAAGAAATTCACAAGTAGATTTCAAAAGTTTGTTTAGCAAACTCATGGCATGCATGGAATCTCTTAAAGGAAACTGTAGCATATTTTTTTAGTGGATATTTATTTTAAAGCTGAACTCCGGCTATAAATTATTATGCATATTTGCAATGCTCCAACTTGGCCCAGTGTAAGTATGTACCGTACATACCGCCATACCTGTTGGACTGCTGCTAGGCATCATGTAAAGCAGCGTTTATATCTGTAGCTTTGTTACAGTTAGGAAATTTAAAGTTCAAGGTAATATCTTGATGTGTTTTAGTTGCTTGTGGTGCCATATCTTTGGGGTCATAATTCATACCCATCTATGATTAAGCTGATGGTGAAATGCACAGAGGAGGAGCATGGATCTGGTGGTGAAGTAATATGCTTGACGTATCATACAGCCCAGTAAGGTTAACTGAAAAAAACAGGATGCCGTCTTGGGTTTGCATCTCTGCAGTGATCTGCTTAGTGACAGGTCTCCATTGACCTGGTTATCACATATTGTGGCTTACCATCTGATGCATGTTCTTATTCTCTCCTATGGAAAGCTTATTGTTGTGTGGCATCCCACCCTTCCTTCCTTCCTACAATGGGCTCTTGCATGTCTCGTAGCACACACTGTATGTGCAGCGGATTGAGTGCCTGCATGTTGAATAATGCATTGTATGAGAATTTCAGCATAGCATACCAAGACTACACAGAAGCGGGCAAGTGTCTGGGGAGCGACGCTGCCCACCAAATACCCGTTCACATTCTGCATGCTGCTCTGAGCTGACAAAACTGTTTAACTACTTCACCCCGGAACGTATTTGGTGTGTAAACCTGCCAGCAAGGAGAAAACATCTGTAAAATCACAAGCTGGGCTAGGGGAATCTGGTTTGGTTAGAAGGGGATTTTGAATACCCCACACCTGCTTGTTTGGTGGGCAACATGCTGCAACCCAAAAAGAATGTATCTTTCACTTGTCTAAGTACAGTAGAAAATACTTCTGATCGGATGCTACAGGCAGCAAGTAATGTTCTTGGCAGAGCACTTTTATATTTAAGGTCCCATTTTTTGTGTGGTTTCTTTTAAAATAAACCTGCCACTAGGTTCACTAAGCCTTCATCTAAAGAGTATGCACTACTAGATATCAATTGGCAACGTTTATTTGTTGAACTATAGCTGAAGGTTGGTGCAGAATGTTGCACACCTGTACTGTGCCAATGGCAACATTCTGACATGCCTGCCCTGTGGAGTCTCGACACTTCCCGCCTCTGTTTACTATCCGTGTCACTCATCGCGGTATCCTTCCCTGTGTCTTGGTACAACACGGTCCCTACCCTAACTCTGCTCCCTATACTTGGTCTCGTTTCCAGTTAATGTGGGAATTTAAATCTGTGCCCTGGGCTGGTTGGATGCCACCACAGTGGCTCTCGATCCTTATGTTGTAAGCATACAATCACTCCTTGCAACTATTCGCCATAGAGCACAGCTACAAATCCCTTCTTGCTTCTGCTTCTCCTCACGGCAGGGTGCTTTGCTAAAATACCCATTGACAAGTAGCAATTCTTTTGGGTGAATGTCCTTTTGCACAGATGTAGCTTTTGGGTAAGTTTTCAAAGAAAAGAAACAACCTACCTCCTGCGAAAGGCTCGGTTATATTTTATAGCTGCTTAGCTGCGTCTGGCATGGAATGCCTTCATTCTGTGCAGGGCACAGTGAAATCTTATTACCATTAAGGGAATTCTGGACCAAAACGTACTGCCCATTGTTAGAAAGCTCTGTCTCAATTGCAAGTCCTTTATCTTCCAACAGGATAGTGACCCAAAACACACAGCTAAAGACGCCCAAGAATGTGCAAGTACAAATCATTGGACTATTCTGAAGTGGTCATCTATGAGTCCTGATTTTAATACTTTTAAATGTCTATAGAAAGAGCTGAAACATGCAGTGTAGAGAAGACACCCTTCAAACCTGAGACAACTGGGGCAGTTTGCTCAGGAAGAGTGGACCAAACTACCTGTTGGCAGGTTCAGACTCTCATTCCAGATCTACAGAAATCACTTGTTTGCGGCGAATACCTCTAAAGGTTGTAGAACAAAATTTTAGGTTAAGGTTCAATCTAAGGTTAAAGTTGCCGCAGCTTTCAGAATACCCAGTGACTGCAGCTGATTGCCCACAATCTATCAGTGGTAAGCCAACAATTTTTGGCCCGACTCCTTCGACAAAACTTTTGTTGAATGGAATGGTGATGACAGGGCTACACACAGTTCATATTTCAGCTGCAAGTTAAGCAGTGTATGGCCAGCTTTACAGCTCTAGGACACTGACCTGTGGAGCAGTCAGGGACTGAACTATCAGAGCAGTGTTTACATTGGAGGGAAGTTAGTTCTGTTTTCAGTAAATGGGAGAGATAAAGGGTTGGCTGCACACTACACAATGACCATGCATTGCATGCCTGCAGATCATAATCTGCAAGAACCATGTATTGTACCACCACATGAGCAGGGTGGTTGCACGTTCCACTTGTCAGCATCCTTAGCTCTGAAGTAACAGACAGTTGCCAGGATACTGAGCCATGAGTGCAGTAGAGGTCTGTTTCTTTATCCCTGCAAAAGACTCACCTCTCATGGAAGCCTATCCCACCTCAAACTAACCGCTCAACCATCACGTTCTCAAACAACTCATCCCCGCACAGCTGCCTCCTCATGTATCGCTTGCCCCTCCCTTTTTAGCTTGTAAGCCCTCAGGGGCAGGGCCCAACTTACCATCGTGTCTTGAATTGTATTGTGATTGTCATGCCTTCCTTATATTGTAAAGCGCTGTGCAAACTGTTGGTGCTATATAAATCCTGTAGTCTTATAATAATAATGGTAGATGCCCTACAGGAGTAGGAAATAATAGAGGGCCCCCTGTGGATCCTTCTGGCTCCGGAGACTAGCAGATCCTGTGATGACATCACAAGGACTGAGGGACTATACAGCACAGGGACAAGATCATTAAAAAAAACCAGTACACGGGGAGAGAGATATTTGTGGGCACTTTTATGGACTGACTAGCATCCAGTTTGAAAGCATGCATCCCAAATTGAAGTGCAGTGTTGCTTTCGTGACATGGTTTGCAAAAGCACAATTTCTTCTGGTTATTAAAACCTGTTTTAGGTCTCTGTATTTTTCAGGCATTGATTTAATGAAGATAGGTGCTGGGAGATCCTCTCGTTCACAACCATAGGATATTAGACTGGCTCCGCACACCTGCTGCCTCTTAATTCATACATGAAAATATTTGATTTGCCGTATTTTACAAGAGTGAGTCATAAAGCGAGATTGGATTGTAGTAATGAAACATCTGCTACAGGCTAATAAAGATGAACTTTTCATAAGCGGGCATTGTACACTGGAGATGAAAGGGATGGAAACTAGATATTTGTGTGAAGGGTCTATGTATCGAGGAGTGTTTGAATCTCTTGTTAAATACTGTGTAAAGAGGACTGCTCACCCTTTGAGTCACAATTGGCAGGGCTCTCAATCTCCAGCCAGCTGCACAATATAGTATCAAGATAGACACTGATTTCCACATTTAGGCCCCATTCACACCTAGGCGTATTGTAATATGCACGTCTGTCGCGTGTTTTTTACCACGATTCGCGGTGAAAGTCGTGCGATTCCGAAGGCTACTTGGCTGTATCCCAATGGAAAACGCCCTACAAAACGGCCCAAAGTAGTCCCCGGACCTTTTCAGGCGTGGGCAATTTTGTAGGGCGTTAGGGACGGGCGGAAATACGGCAAGGTGGGAACGAGGGCATTGACTACAATGCAATTTATATTTTTGACCGTTTTGTAGAGCGTTCGTCGAGCGTAGAACGCGCTACAAAACGGTCAGGTGTGAACGAGGGCTTATTGAAGAAGGTTTCGGAGGTGGCTTTGGGCTGGTCATAGTTTTTGTTAAAGGATAAGTGCACTTTTTAAATCCAGATAGTTTTTATTGACATTTTAAGTTTTACACACACACAGTATAACACATGTACGAGACAAGATCTTACAGTCCCATATCTCTGCAGTTATATGCATGGAAATCAAACGAACAGGCAGATCGGTCTAAAGAAATCAACAATCACCACAAGAAAAACAGAAAACAAATAACAAAACAAAAACAAAAAATTTATACCAGTAATTAACCCCTACCACAGGGATATGTCTATCACTTAGTTCTTTTCTATTTCTTACTTAACTAAGCACAAAGAAAAAGAGTGTCTATGTACTACTGGGTCTCCTGATGCAGTTGGACTAACTGGGTTGCACTCGCATTATGAGAGATAATTACGTACAGTGCCAACAGCTTGTGTGAGGGGAATCAAATGGACAACCCCGCGGGGTGGAAAGACAGCCAATTAGACCATATGGAATAGAAACGGTGCTCTGAGCCCCTCGACTGATAGGTGACCCGTTCAAATTCTATCATTCTATCCATTTCCACCAACCAGTCAGCCAATGTAGGAGGGGACGGTGAGATCCACTTACGCACAATAAGGCGGGTGGCGGTAAATAGTGCTCTTCTGAGGGCCAGCAATAAAGGGGAGTCGAAGAGTGGATCATCAAATACACCTAAAAGGCACAATTGGGGGGAGGGGTCCATCTGGACGTTAAAAACAGAATTGAGAGTGCGGACGACCTCCCGCCAATAGCACACCAGCTTAGGGCATCTCCACAATAGGTGGATCAGGGATCCTTGATGGAATCCGCATTTAGGGCAGAAGGGGTCATCCCGATATTCGATCCTAAAAAGGAATTCCGGAGTGCGATATATCCTGTGGACCACGAACAACTGCGTTAGTCTGTGAGTAGCTGAAAGGGATACCTGAGAAATATTTTCCAGGACCTCATCCCAAATGTCATCCTCGAGAGAACCTAGATCATCCTCCCATCCCTTTCTGCACTTCAATGAGCATTGGGATGCAGATTAGACCATAAACTGAGAATATACAAAGGAAATCAGCCCCTTAGTTTGTACAGAAGACAGCAACGTGTCAAAAATTGGTGTAGAACAGAAGTTTGGAGCCCCTTGGGGGAATTGTGAACGAAGTGCATGACACACCCGGAGAAACCCAAAAAAGCAGTTTTTATGCAAATTATATTCAGTCTGAAGGGAGTGAAATGAACAGAGAGCACCTTCCTGGTATAGCTGGTTGACATTATAAACACCTGCTTTGCGCCAGGAATTAAACCCCTCTCGTGAAAGAAGTTCAGGTAGATTGCCATTCCTCCATAGAGGCATGTAACCTGTGGGGCCAGATACGCGCAGCAGGTTTTTAGCCGCATTCCACACCTGACCAATTAATTTTACTGTAGGGAACCTGGAATATATCTTAAAAAAAAAATCCCTCTCCAGATACCTCACCGGGTCGAACCCCTCAAATAGATATAGTACGATATTGAAGGATTGTGGATGTACCCCACCCTGCGACCAGCCCGCCAAGTGCTGCATTTGTGAGGCTATGAAATACCACCAGTGGTTAGGAAGTGCAAGGCCCCCTGAGAGTTTAGGCCTGTGCAGAACCTCCAGTTTCAGTCTGGCCTGTTTATGCCGCCAGAAGTTCTCTAAAAATAGTGTTGATTTGATCAAAAGGGCGCCTAGGCAGCTAAATCGGGGAATTATGTAAAATATGAGTTGTGGCATCCAAACCATTTTTATTAGATTAACCCGGCCCGCGACCGACAAAGGGAGTTTAAGCCAAGCCTTACGCTGCGTTTTACATTTTTGGAGGAGCGGTGTTAAATTAAGAGGGAGATAATCTCCTAATGATGCAGTAATGTGGATCCCTAGATACAAAATGGAAGAGGGGGTGGGTATAAAGGAAAGCTCCGGTGATAGAGGGACAGGCATTGGATCAAGGGGGAGCAGAGTGGACTTGTCCCAATTTACTGCCAGACCCGAATAATATGCAAACTCCGATAAATGTCGCATGGCACTGTGCAAGGAAGACCCCGTATCTGCTAGGAATAGGAGTGTGTCATCCGCATACAGAGCTATTTTCTCTTCTTGAGTACCTCGCTTAAATCCCACTAAATCTACAGCCTGCCGAATAAGGGCAGCTAGGGGTTCTATAGCTAAGGCAAATAGTAACGGGGACAGTGGGCAGCCCTGTCTGGTGCCGCGATGTAGAGGGAACGAGGAAGAGAAGTTATCATTTATTTTTATCTTTGTCACTGGTTGACAGTAGAGGAGGTGAATCCACTTGCAGACAGGACGGCCCAAAGGTATCGCCATTCCACGCTGTCAAAGGCCTTGGCCACGTCCAGTGCCAATAGAGCTCTGTTACCAGAGTTATCAATCGGAGTTTGCATGTTCAAAAACACCCTGCGGATATTTACAGCAGTAGATTTTTTAGGCGTAAAAAGACCTGAGGAGATCCAGACAAAGTCCTGTGGTAGAAAAAAACACAAAAAACACATCAACAGGTAAACCAAACAGTCCTCGCAGGGAAGTCTACGGGGTGCACGGCTCCATGCAGCTTCCAATGCAGCAACAACTCTAGGGCCACAACTTGGAGCTTGGAGGCGTCAATACCAGGTCATTAGTCCTGCAGATGACCGTTCCTACCTCTGACAAGCGCCACACAAGGGGTAAACTCTCTCAATTTTTCATGCAGCCTCTTCTTAACATCCCGGAACTTGGCCTGGCGTAGCTGGACATCTTGAGAAAAGTCAGGAAACAGCATGACCCTCAATCCTGCCAGTGATAATTCGTCCAGTTCCCTGGCTTTACGTAAAATGCGCTCCTTGTCCCGGTAGTTTAGGAGCCTGATCAGGAGAGGCCTGGGGGGGTTACGCGGTAATAGGGGGCGGGAAGGGACCCGATGCGTTCTTTCCACAGCGAATAATGGTGTCAAACAGTCCTTGCCAAACACATCCACAAGCCATTGCTCCATAAAATCTGTAGCGTTGTTCCCCTCTGCGCGTTCTGGAACGCCAACCGCCCGAATATTGTTGCGGCGCAGCCTGTTTTCTATATCATCCGCTTTTGACGAATTAACTGCGATTTTCTGCATAGCCATTTTGACATCAGATTGCAGCGGTGTGGTTGAATCCTCAACATCACTGACCCTGCATTCCAGTGCTGTCGTCCGCTCTCTGACTTTGTGCAGGTCATGGCAGAGAAAGGAGATGTCTGCCCTCATGCCATGCACCTGATCAGTGAGTGAAGCAAGGGATGAATTGCATAGCTGGACCGTTTTAAACACGTCAGAGCGTGGGTTCATGCGGTACAATAGCTTGTGGCCTAGATTTGGATTTATTGGGTTTAGGGCTTTTGGTGGACTTAGTAACAGTACTCACAGTTTCCCTTTCCATGGTTGAGCTGTCTGAATCAGCGGCCGAGTGCACGTGTGAGGAAAGGTAGTCATCCTCGGATTCCTTGAAAGCCCCACCATACCTGGCTTGGGAGGATCGAGGCTGTTTAGCAGGAGTGTCAGCCTGCCGGGCAAAGCGCTCCAGCCGCGCTGCAGTGTCGTTGCCCTTCTCCCTGCAGTGCTGCTGCATCGTGTGAGGTGCTCCGTGCTGGCCGCCGCCATCTTGCGGCCCAGGTCCCGTTTTTTGATTGTCCTTTTTCTTGGACATGACGGCCGCGGGCAGTAACAGGAGCGTTGGCGGGCGGATCGGGCAGATGACAGGAGTATGCCGAGTGAAGCAGAGATAGGTAGGGGCTGATAAACAGGGTGTCCCAGGATCTATTGCAGGATATACGGCGGGAGCTCCCCTACACACGTCTGCCTACATGAAGCCGCTGGCCACGCCCCCCAGGATAAGTGCACTTTAAAACAAGGTGCATTTATCCTTTCTGCCCCCTTCCCCGGACCTACCCTACCCTCCCTCTTCACAGATGCAAACCTACCTCGATCCGACAGCTGTGGTTCTGTTTGTTTAAATGCAGTGTAGCAAGTATTCACTGTCCTGGCCATGTCTATTAACCTGCTAGACTTCTATGGAGTTGTGCCCTGAGGCCAGAGAAGATCATGTGTAATCCTGTAGAAGTCTGTACGGTTTAAATGTGCAAGTGCGGCCAGGACAGTGAAGACTTGCAGCACTGGATGTAAGCAAACAGCAGAACCAGGGCTGTCGGATCAAGGTACATATGCATCTGTGGAGCTGGAGGGTGTTGGGGTAGGGGAAAGGAGCCAAAAGGATAAGTGTATTTTGTTTTCAAGTGCGCTTATACTTTAAAGAGGAACTTTACCCATATCTTTAAAATAACAACAAATAAACGTTTAGTAATGTACAAGCACATATTTTTAGATAATTGCCGGATTTGTAAATTGCCGGATTTGTATATTTTGCATATCTTATTTTTCTTTCCTTCCCCAGTCTTCTGACAGTGGCCATTTTTACAATGGGCAGGTTACTAAATCTCCCTTTACTTCCTGGAACTCTGGAAGATGTGACTAGGACATGTGACCATGCACATCATCTCAGGGGAGAAAAATGCCTTTGCATTAAAAACAGAGGTTTTAGTTGCACAACTTTTTTTGCAAAAAATATGTAGACGCCACACTGCTTCGTCAAGGCCCCTCTGTGTAGTGTGGTCCTAAACTCTAATTTTTGTGAGTCTCCATATTAGAGCATATTTAGGCAGTTGATAAATTTGAAAGCAGGTATGCCTGGAGGGAGCCTACTCAAAGGTACAGGGACGCACTGGAGGCCCAGCAATCCAAAATGCCCACTGGGGCATCCCTGTACCTTTAAGGAGGAGTGGGGTGAGACAGAGGTAGACAAATTATTATGAAATTCAGGAGTTGGTCTGTCCAATCCAGGAGCCAGCAGGATTTTTTTAGGAGCCAGCTCCATTGAAAAAAGCCAGCGAAAGCGTAAAAAAATTAGGCAGCTGAAATATTTAAGGAGCATTGGCTACCCGGCTCCTGGGATTTGTCCAGCCTTGAAAAAATGCAAAAACCAGTCACAACGTTATAGAAATGTAGCGCTACCCCCGTAGGAGCCGCTAATGTAACGGGTCTTTCTGTCCCCTCTGCACCAATGTACCGCCCAATTGGTGGATCCACAGCTCACCAACACACCTTTTTGTAGAGTTTTTGTAAAGGATTTAATGGCTGGATAACACAAAATAATCTCTTTAATAATGTAACAACAACACACTATACAATATGAGGTAAATCAATGCACTCTGACATCCAGTGACTGCGGCTATCTATTGCCTATGCAGAATCCTGTAAGGTCAGACTGTCTCAGGAGTAAATATAAAAGTATAGAAATCCAACAACAATATATCCCTTGGAAGTACCACACCCCTCTAGATTACTGGCCAGTAGTAATGTCCTAGGCTAGCCAACGTTGGGGCCCATACTGGTGTAGCAGATGTGTAAAAGTACAGTGTCACAATGGCCCATAGGCCTCTCATCACTCCCAGGGTTGTCCTGCACAATATGATGTCTTTCAGTAGCTGTATAGACGTCCCTCTTCCGGTGGAATGACACTTAGGAAGGAGGTGACGTCATCTAGGGTCTTTTGCAACTCCTCACCACATGTCGAGGGTCATCTAAGGCCTCTGGTAACGGTCTCCACTCGGTTCCGCTCGCTCCGCTGGACTGGCTGAGTCATTCCAGTGGCTGGATCGGCCACACGACCAGGCCGCGATATCCCCACCGCTGACGCGTCACTAGGCCTCTGTTCAGGCACCCGATCTCTGTCACTTCGTCTCACAGACGAACAACTGTCTCTCCAGTAAGGCAGCACAGAGCCTATGTCTCTCTGTCTATCAGGGGCGACCACACACTCCGCTGCAGGCAGTGCTAACTCACATCGATCCGCACACTTCGGGTCCCGGTCCCAGACTACGTGCGCTCAGCCCTACCAGTCCATAGCCATCCCCCTCCCCCTCCCTCTCGCACAGTATCCTGGGAGTTGCAGTCCTCAAGGTCCTTTCAGCAGTGTATCCATATCTGCTCTGCACTGCAATCCCCATAAACCTTCGCCTCTCTTCACACACAGAGACAATTAACTGTGTGCAGTCAGAAATACCGATCAATACAGTAGCACATATATTCATCTATATAGGGGCTACAGAAACAAGTATGATTCATAATATTTGATGAAAAGGGAATGTCCATTGTATACCAGAAGTTTGAACACCTGATTATCACACCTTTACCAGACATTTTACTCAAAAACCTTGGGCATTAATATGGAGTTGGTTATAACGGCCTCCACTCTCTTAAAGGAAAACTTTCTAAAAGATTTTGGATTCTACCAGAATTTTTGCCAATTCAAATAAAACTGCATTTGTCAGGTCAGTTACTGATGTTGGACAAGAAGACTAGGCTCACAATCAATATTCCAACCTGTCTCAAATGTGTTCAGTAGGGTTGAGGTCTAGACTCAGTGCAGGACACTTGAGTTCCTTTACACCAGATTGGTTAAACTATGTCTTTTATGAAGCTGGCTTTGTACACAGGGGCTCAGAAAAGGGCCTTCACCAAACCATTACCACTAGCATACAATTTTCTAAAATGGCTTTGTATGTTGTAGCATTATCAGAACCCCTGAAGTTAAAATACCTGAATTTAATAAGTTGGTTTAATAAGTTGGAGGGGTGTCCACATGCTTTTGGCCATAAAGTGTAGGTGTGATGGTCAGGTGTCCACAAATGTTTGGCTATATCATGTATTGGTCGCATTGATTCTCCACGCAGTGCAAAGAAATAGGTTTGCTTTAAAAACCTTTATGGATAGTAAACTCTGCTTTTTTTAAAAAAAATTTTAGAACCGGTCTAAGTTTATAACCGGTAATCGTTAACAGAGAATTGTAAGGTTTGACTGTGCGCATACATATCAGGTGTAGTTGTATTGATAGGTTTGTGAAGCATTTCTGTTGGACTGTCTTTAGAGTGCTTTTAGTAGATGGAAATAAAGATTTTTGTGCAGTCTGTGGGATGGCGGCTTCAGGACCCTCGGGCAGAAAACCTGGTGTTTATTTCCAACGTTTCCAGATCACCCGCTGATGTAAAGGTCAGTACAACGCCGATGGGGAGTGATCTGTTCGCTGGAACAACATGTCTCCTGTAAGCCATTTCTGCGCCTGAATGTTTGTGCCAATGGCCGTACGACGCATTGATACTGATTTAGGTCAGGTGAGTAAGAATAGCTGCAGGATCTTCTTACCATTGCAACAGGAGCGGCAGAACTCCGCTAAGAACTGCTTTTTTTAAAATGGCAAACTTCCCATAAAGCCAGTGTAGACACAGAGGACCGTAACCTCTTCTGTAAAGGCAAACCTATTTTCTTTTTATATTTTGATGAGCGAGGTTGGATAGGGCACTCACAGCAGATCAAATTCTTTATTGCGGAAACATTTTACATCTAACCGCATTGCCAGAAGCCTAGACTGTTAATCACATGCTCTCTCAAGTAAGGTATTTGCCTGTCAGGACTTTGACCACATGATGAAATGCTTAGGCTTCTGGTCATGTGACCAGGTCAGAAAGATATCTAAACCCACAGTCCTTTGATGTGGCTGCATTAGTTTTTGTCTTCTTCCAGCTAAGAGCATTTTACGCAAGTACTGTACAGAAAATAGCTGTTAATCTTGCCAGAAATGCAGCATCCCTTCACTTCCTCTGAGCTGAAAAGAAAGCAGAAGCATACATTTTCTTTATTGTGTAAACTACTAATCCAATCAATCTGCTGTGAAATGGAGATGAACAAAGACAGACATGTTTGCAGTGAAGCCTGAGTGACAGCCATGGCAGCCCCCAAAGATGCAGTGAAGATACAGGAAGTATTTTATTTGCAGGATTACCAGGTAGAAATAAAAGAGCTTAAGAAACGAGAAAATTAATTAGGGATGCACCGAAATTGCGGCCGCTGAAACATAAACAAAAAATCGAAATGCATCCATAGTTTCTCTCCTCCCTAGAAACTGTCAGGAGGCCGAGCGGGGAGGAAAGCGCTGTCATGGGCAGTGTCACAGGAAGCAAAGCTTACTGGAAATAACTGGACATAGTATGCGTTACTATGTACCAGTTACTAATGAATAGGAAGTGATATACATCACTTCCTATTCATAATTGTGGTCATGGTAAACATACAATCTCCACAAGAGGATTTAGTTCATTTATAACAGAGGCTGCAGGAAAAAAAAAACCTGTCTCCTCAATCCTTTTTCTATTTTCAAAAGGATATTTCACTGAAGCCCCCAGCAGTAAAGTTTCAAAAAAGTAAAAATATTGAATAAAAAATAAAATTAAAAAAAAATTGAAAAAGTTTAGAAAAAAATAGAAATACGCTTGAAAGAAATTTGGACTATTTCTTTTGGACCCCTTAATTACTCTGCTCTACTCTAACAAGACCAATTACACAGCTTCATGTTCAGTCCAATCACCCCCTCCCTTAACCTATGTAACTTATTTTCATGTCATGGTCATGTAATGTCTCAAGGTCCTTTCTCTTCTCCTGTTGCGGTGGCAATGGGCATTCTTCAGTGCTGCGGATAGTAGTTTTTTTTTTCTTTGTTTCCAAATGCTATGTAACTTATTGTGTAAATCAGAATTTAAACCTATTATTGGGCTTTAATACTGAGTAGAGAAATTAAAATGGAATCCAGGAGCCAGTCTATCCAATTCAGGAGCCTGTAGGTTTTTTTTTTTTTTTTTTTAGGAGTCGGCTCCATTGACAACTAGAGAAAACCTCAAATGTTGAGTGCCAGCTGTAATTTTTAAGGAACATTGGCTACCTGGTTCCTGGGATTTATTCATTCCTGCTTTAGTATCTGAGTGCAAGTCAGATCATACAGAATTTCTGAATAAGACCAAACTTGACAGTTACATTTCCTCCAAAGTTGTTTCTTCCTTATAGTGCGTCTGTACACATATTGCGACATCTAATGATGTGTTCCCCTTATAGCAACCTCTGTAATGGAAGATTGGATTCCCCCATTGTACAGCTCGGTGTCCCATCTCTTTGCATCTCACTGCCGGGCTCATTAGACCAATTGTGGCCAGACTTGTTTCTGAAGGATTATTTTCTGTCTGGCGATAGATTTGTTACCTCTAAAGGTGCCCATACACCTGACGATTATCGTACGATAATCGCAGGTGAGCCCGTGATCGTACGATAATCGGCAGGTGTATGGGCAGTGTGCGACCGCATTTACTGTACGGACGCTTGACTTTTTTGTTTTAAGAGCACGCTAGAAAACCCGCCGAAAATCATATGATTTCCGGCCGGTTGGTAGCGCGATCGCAAGATGAAAGCTGCACGGGACGGTGTGCGCAATCGCACACTGCCTGCTCAGCATTGCAATCATCGGCAAGCCCTCCCCTCAGCGGGGAGGGCTTGCGATGATCGCAAGTACCATCTGCCTGTCCAAGATGGGCAGGTCGTACAAAATTTTAATGACCTTACAACCATCGCACAACGAAAGTCTCTGACATTCATCTGTGTACAAAGCAGATTTTTTTTCTTTTGGTCTCTCTTACTAATCTATTTTGCTTATTTTTGCCTCTTCTCCCCGGGCTTGTTGCTGATTGCTAATGAGTCTGTTGGGCTGAATTCTTTGAACTCTTGGCCGTGTTCCTGTGAACTTAGACTTTCAGTTTTTGCATTAAATGTTATGTACACTCTAAAGCCGGCCACACATGTCACAATCTAAATGAATGATCTCTCTATGACCTCCTGTTTCCACCTTTTAATGGCTGCAGCCTTTTATTACTTTCTATGGTAGAGCTGTGTATAGTTAAGACCTTATCTAAAATCAGAGTGCAGATATGGTTAGGCTATGGGTTTAAACATATCTAAACCCTAAAACAAATGTACAGGTGAAACTCGAATAATTAGAATATCATGCAAAGTTCATTTATTTCACTAATGCAACTTAAAAGGTGAAACTAATATGAGATAGACTCATTACATGCAAAGTAAGATAATTCAAGCCGTGATTTGTCATAATTGTGATGATTATGGCTTACAGCTCATGAAAACCCCAAGAACCCCAAATCCACAACCTCAAAAAAGTAGATTATTACATGCAATCAATAAAACAAGGATTGTACATAGAACAATATCGGACCTCTGAAAAGTACAAGCATGCATATGTACTCAGTACTTGGTTTGGTCCCCTTTTGCAGCACTTACTGCAATTACTTTTGCACGATATTCTAATTATTCGAGTTTCACCTGTAACCTATTGCAACTTACCAGACTTGAGAAGAAGTGCTCACATTGGTTTTCTCCAGCTTTTTTTCACCTAGTGATCCTGCCAGTAACACTTCGGGTCCCCTGATGTCAACATTAATTCACTTTGCTGCATCAGGATAACAAACAAGATAGGACTATGGAACCCCACCCCTCACCTATTCTACACAACAAAGGGGTATGATTTCATAGTCCTTAGAGATACCTGAAAACAATGTAAGAGTTGGCACAGACAGAGAACTCAGGAAATTTTCAGCTTACAAGATTTGTCAAAATCAATGGGTATTTTTTTTAAATAAAAAACAACAACTTTCCAGCTAAAAGCAAAACTTTTTTAATGATATATATTTCATTTTTGTTTTTTGGGTTTAGCTAATGCTTTAAGTGCTTTGCATATATGTGGCCACACTTCCCTTCACAAACAAGTGATCTCCGATACGGGCTCAGACCACACACAGTGCACCTCAGTACATCGTTTTGAAGCCCATTTAATCGCTGGATTTTCGCCGTTTCACGGACGCACGCAATTTGTAACCTATGCATGTTGGGTATCGTTTTACTCGTTGTAACCTCATCTTTTATATGTCATTTAAAAAATTTTTATTTTGTTGTTGTGTTTTGAGGCATTAAATTACATTTTTCACTAAATGTTGGGGTTTAATAAGAAGTTGCGCTAATATTGCGCAACATAAAAATTTGCAACTACCAGCATTTTATTCTATAGGGTCTTGGCATTCAGAAAATATATAATGTTGGGGGGTTTTAAGTCATTTTCAGGCCTAAAATGTGGAATATAACATGGGTGCAAAAAATGAAAAAAGGGCCTCAGTCATGAAGGGGTTAAATGGCTTCCTTTGTATATTCTAATGGTAAGGAACCTACAGGAAGAGTCTTAGCCTAGGGTTCAGTTTGGCTTTCAGAGTTACCCTGCATAGACATTTTCCGGTTGATCTGACAGCAGACAATGGTGTAGTCAAACTCCCATCTTGCATCTTCCTCTGGGAGTCATGCCGGTGGCTGTCACAGTCTTGCAATGCCTAATGGCATTTGTAGTTGTACCGCAGCTAGAGGGCCGGAGGTTGCCTACTCCTGGTGTAAACATTGGCTCTCGTCACATGTTTGTATGCGAATTCAGCTGAAGTCCTGACACCCTCCTCACTACTGTTAGAGAACTTTGTCTAACAATAGTGACAATCAGATGATGTAGTCCAAGCCGGCTGATCAGCTCTTCACGCTGAGATCTGTAGCCTTTTTCAGGATGTTTGCCTTTTTCAGATGCAAGAATGTTTAGATTGCTCGGCTTTAAGGCACACACTTGTGGCTAGGAAAAAGTCAGGGTCCCAGTCATAAATGCCGTTATAGGGGACATCGATTTCCTGCCCAAAAATGCTTTGATTCATTGTGTAAAATGTTTAGGATTTGGGCTAAAAGGGTTATTTTTTTCCTTCTTTTTCAGGTTTTTTTTATATAGCAGATCTTTTGCTAAATATATTTTAGGTGCATCAAAAGACAAGGTGTGCAAAGTGTAACTGACTGTTGTCTTTAGAAAGCAGCCACAGCTTGAGTAGAAAATCCTGTCCCCTGCCAGCATGCTGCAGACAAGAACCCTTGCTCTCTATGTGGAAGCCATGGTCTCTCTGCAGAGGTCTGAGACACCCCTTGGGGGTGGACCTCTGCAGAGAGACCACTGATTCCACACACAGGGTAAGTCTCTTTCTCTGTGCTCAGGATTTTCTACTTGTGCTGTGGCTGCTTAAACAATCTGTTACTTTGCAATTTTGTTTTTCTTTATTCACATTGGATGTATTTTGCTAACTAAAACTGAAAGATCAATTGGGCTTTAGTCCTGCAATTGGTGGGACTGTAGCTACTTTTTTTTTTTTTAATATTAGACTTCTTCGGTTTTAACAAGAAACATACAATACAAAAGATTGAGACTGTAGCTACTTTTTACCTTTTTTCCTTTTAGCGAGGGGCAACTTTTATTACTCCCTTTGACATTCTCACCAGGCCTATACAATTCTTGCAGAAGCAGCTGCAGGGAACTCTGTTCCTATTAATGTAGACACCCTCCACCCCCCCAGAACTACATCTCCCAAGAACCTTTTCCTTATACACAGTGTGTGGACTGACTATTTGGAGTCAAATAAGCAGCATTGATTTGCTGGGAAAGCAAGCATGAAGTTAGAGAGGGACAGAAAGATCCGTCAGTGTTGGAGCCAATCCAGCAAAGGCACTGTGTTGTCAGCTCACTGTAGGAAGTTAGAACTTGACTTGAATTTTGGCAGATTACAGATTCTGTACTTGCGGTGCTTTTAAAGGGCATAAAACCGGCATATAATGCAGATATGGATTAAACACTTTTTTTTTTGTCTTATTTTGCCTAGGTATACACTTTTTAAAGGGGACAGGAAGTGAAGGCAAATTTCTCCAGTGGTACGCAGATAGCCAAAAACCAAAACCTGGCAGGGGTTTTAAACCTGCCATATTCTATCCAAAACAAAAATAAAGTTTGGGCTATACATGCATCACTTGAAGGGATGAGTAGACCTGAATTGGTTAAGCTTTTTATGGGGGGAGCAGATATATGGTCGGAAACTGGTCTTTTGGGATATAAAACAGATGATTTGTTCAGTACAAAGGATGACCACATAGGAGGGATGTCTCTACTGTGTAATGGTGGTATATGCCCCCGCTTTCCCCAGTCTTCCTGTGCAGTGACAACCATCGGTCTGGTAAACCTTGCATTTAGTCCTCGGGATGATGTAGTCACTTGTTCATCATTCTGTTATGCTCCACGATATTCCAACTTGTGTATATGACTACAGCACGACTGGCACCCGTTACTGTAAAAATTCCTCCGGTGCGGAGAAGACTTGGATGCCGTCTGGTATGATTTGGTGTTGGGCACAGATGGCATGGAACATCTATGTATATTTAATCAGCCTGTGTCGAGATGCATTCACACTCAACACCCAGATCTGACCTATTTGATATTGTTAAGCTGAGCTGTGAGAAATATGTAGACTGACTTCTGAAAATGCTTGTTGCCTGGTTATTTTTGGCTTCACAGATACAGAGCATAGTTGAGTCAGAGTGAAGTAAGAACTACTGCTATGCTTACTTGTTCTAGTAGTGTGTGTAGAAAGAAGCGAGCCTTGAACCTGGGGACACACCAGCTTTCATTTTCACAGGCTGAGGTTCAGGGCCATTTTTAGAGAACAGAGATCCTGGAAGCAAGTAATTTAGTGGGACAGAAATCTGGACAAGATGAATTTTGGGGTTTAAATTAGGAGCCCATTCAGCAGATAATGATATGTATCTAGTCAGGTGATAATTAAAATGTTCCGCTTTGTCTATAACGTGGTTCAGGACAGATTTACATTTTAGAACTTTGGAACATAGACTGACCTTTCTCTATACAGAGATGCACATGGACAGCGGGAAGGGAATACCATTACCAGGAATATGACCCTGCACAGGAGGGAGTGTGTATATGACCAAACGGCACAGATCGCTCATAGACGTCCACTGCTCTGGAAGATGCAGGTCCCGTGGGGAGGAAAGGGCTATCGGCCTTAAAATTCCAGCCAGAGACTGTTAGGCCAGAGAAGTTCATCGATGGTCACTTGTAAGAGGAGAATTGTGTCCGGGTCTTTATCTTTATCCAAATGAATGAATTGCTGAGTTTATGTGCAGCTTCGGCCTAATTGTCGGGAATACAGTACGTTCTATTCAAAGCAATACAACCGTAAGTGCTTCAAGCAACACATGCCATTTTATTGCAGATATTGCCTAAACACCGTTAAGTGGCCTGTTGTGTCTATTCCCAGCTTATGTATTGTCACCGTGTAATGAAGACTCTAGGATCCGGGAATAGATTTCTCCACACAATACACAAGTGTCCAGTTGGAGGGGCCAGGGTGTCAATGTGTAATTACTTCTGATCAATGCATTTCATTTCTTCTTCGTATGTCACTGGCCTGCGTGCTGAGACTGAAATGGCATAAAGCCTTGGATCACAATTACAGAACAGGAATTGAGACATTCACAGTAATCGATGTGTCAGAGAGCTGGCGGACATTATGTGTGTGGTTTGCTATAGGTGGCCATAGACATTGTCAATGTAAGCCATGCGTATACAAATAATTAGCACCCAGTCTAGCTAAAATTGGCAAGCTTGGTCAAGGTCATTATAGGTATATTGCTTAAGGCCCCTTTCAGATGGGCACCTTCAGTTCCAATCCGCAGGGGATCCATGCATGGATCTCCTGCTGATCGGAATGGATGTTACCATTGCGACATCCATATCTGTTTTTAGTGTTTCACAAGATGGAGGAAAACACTGAAATGACCAGACCCATATTGGTCTATGGAGGATTGGATATAAGCAGACCTGTGTCCATTTACATCAGCTTACCTCTGATCCGGCACAGTCAGGTCCATCGGAATGGAACTCTCATCTGTTTTTCCTGAGCTTAGGGGTAACGGATGCGAATCAGGTCCACCTGAAGAAAAACTGTCAGGTGGACCTGATCAGAATGCTCGTGTGAATTTAGTTTTTTTTAATCTAACCTTTTTAAAATTTAACATATTTTTTTTTTATTATTATTTTTTATTAACCACTTACTGCCCGGAGCAATTTCTTACATTTGCACACACATGATAAAATCTGAAGTTTTAGCTAGAAAACAGCTTCAGACTATAATGAAATTTAATGCACAAAAACCAAATATAATACCCAATTTTTTGGTAAAATATGAAACACGAGGTCACACCGGGTAATTGGATACCAAACATGTCAAGCCTTAAAATTGTGTGCGTCTGTGAAACTGCAAAAAACTACAATACCCAAAATTTCCCACAGGGGACTCTTTAAACGCTTTTACTAATCAGTTTGGTGCTAACAGTGATTGATGGCCCTAGAAATATTGTTCTCACTGCGACGTTCACAGTGATATGTAATGTGTGGCGCAATCTTCGTTTTTAGGTGCCTCCAACGCGTGTTTCCTTTGTATGTGCTTGCACGTGGGGGGCAGGAGACTTTTTTTTTTTTTTTTTAATTCCTTTTTTTTAATGTTACTTAAATTTTTACAATTTGTTTTTTTTTGTTACGCAACTTTATTGCTATCACAATGGGGGGCTAACAAGCTCCCTATGTAATGGCAAATAAAATGTGACAGGTCCTCTTTATGGAGACATCAAAGGTCTTTCAGACCCCTAATGTCACCTAGGGACCCTAGAGATCTACTTCACCAGCTTTTTCGCCTGGCTCTAAGAGCCAGAGAATGTAACAGTGACACCGGAAGCGATGTAATACACATCACTTCCGGGTCCAGTGATCGGAGGAGAGATCAGCGGCAACAACGGCTCTCTCCTCCCTGCCCCGTTTGGTCTCCTGACCCGCTAGATGCTGAGCTGTGTCAGAGGGGAGACCGAGCAGCGCACAGCGGGGGAGGCGATAAACTAGAAATCCATCGCAATATTCAGCTGAAAGCTGGTACTTTGGGCATTTTGCCTAAAGTGCCATTTTAACCCGATATGTTTCGTCGCCAGAAATTTCGGTGCATCCCTAGTCCTAAGTCAAGATAATTCCTTTAAACGCCCTGCCCATCTTTGCTTTTCAATCATCTTTGCTGCAGAGCTCCATACCATGCCACTGGTATAAGTGCCTTGACTGGTAATCCAGTTTTATAGGAACACCGCTTCGCCCATTTTAAATCTGTGGACCCAGTCCATATACAGCCAAGTACAGTCGGACACACAGGAAACCGTGAGCTTTTGAAATAATTGAAGTGTAGATTTGCATAGAGTCGGAAAGGGTTAAAACTTTGATCTTTTAGCTGTATGTATTCTGCTGGAGGGATTTTCCTTTACTACTGTCTTCTAGACACAGCAAAATGAGATGCTCCACCAAAGTGAGAGGAGCATTCCCATCTCACCAAGACAAGGAGAGGGGAAATCTCGTCAGCCCGGGGCCCCCGGCCGCAATAGGGGCCTAACCCTTTCCCATTCTATGCAAAAATAACAAAAATCCACTTCCTCTGTATGCAGATAGGACCTCTGCTATGTAACAGGAAACAAAAAATACTACCTAACGAGTATGCTGCTGTTTGTTTGTTTGGTTTCTTTGTGTTTTTGTGTACTTTATCAGATATTTGAGGACATTTCCCTAGTGACAAAATCACAGACATTTAATTCCCATTATCACTAGTGGAAGTGCCATCATTTCTGAAGCACAGTTGATGGCCAGGAAGCTGAATTTTAACAACATTAATGCTCGTGTTCCATGTACTCGAGGTCTATTGTTCTGTAGCGCGAAGCCACACCCTTTTAGATCTCTTTTTTTTTTTTTTCTTTGTCCTAAATTTCCCTACAGTTCAATCAATGCAAACCAGTAAAGCATTGATTCCCAAAGGTCATCCCCTTATGAGCCGAGACATCTGCCTACCACTGCCTGGGCTTAATGGAGAGAAGGGATCAGTCTTCGTACATTAATTGTCCTTCCATTTAATTTTTGATTTGAAATCTGTCGGGATTTTTCTAATAAATATTTTAGAATCTGCGATTGTGATCAGTTTGATACAAATGTGTGTTAATGATTTCAAAAGCATGTTCATCATGCAGTTTGTAATTATGGGTACAGCAGGGACTGCTTTTGCTTTTTAGGGGACCCATAATCTTGATTTTTTATTTTTGGCACAGAGGTTCCAGTGTCGTTGTGGTGCATTGTAAGTGATCATCAAAGCTTTTATCACTTGACCTTTTTGTAGTAGTATTTTTGTCATTTAAGTTTTTTATTCCTTTTTTAAACTGTTGATTTTTTTAACCGGTTTTTTACTATATCTACAAAATGTGTCAACTGATTTACACATTTAATACATGACATGATTTCTAATGTCCTATGGATAAGCTGAAAGGATAGCAGATGCAACTTGCTTTGGGGCTTTGTTTGTCTGATTGAAACCTCAGGCACAGCCATTCACAACAGGACGAGTCTCTACTGTGATGCTTGTTTGCATGTGTATTGCTTCTCTATCTCCTACAAGTCAATGTGGAAACGGTTCACAGGCTAATTAACAAGTCAGAAGCTAGCTAAAGCAACACAGAAGCGTACTGCATTTGACTTGCTTCTGATAAGGAACCCTAAACAAACCCCTGGTGCAGCAGTCCTAGATCCTTAACCACTGATGTGGAGCTCAATGCCTAGCAATGATTTTAAATCATTTAGTGAGCTGGTGTTATCCCAGAAGCACTCCAGAGGTGCTGAAAGTAGTATTAACCCTTCAGGTTTTTTTTGGTTTTTTTTTTTGCATATATCTACTGCTAGCAAGCATGCAGGGGGGGGGGAGGGGTAGGGAGTGAGGATGTCACTTTAATGTCACTTTAAATCAAGTAATATCACTTAAAAGTGTATGTAAACCCTAACAATGAACTCTCCTTATTTGCTCTGTTAAATGAACCATTGAAAGCATGTTTGTTTTATCTGTTCAAAAGGTGCAAATATATTTATATTTTCTGTTAATTGTGAGTAGTCCTGTGCCCACTTCTGGTACTATCTCATGGAGCTTAATTAGCCCTCCCAGCAGTGGTGTATTTTATGTATTTGGCTGCCCTAGGCAAGCCAAGCTTCGGCCGCCCTCGGCACCCCCCCCCCCCCCCCTTATTAACCTCTCTTCT
>NW_017308351.1:39000-86092 GCF_000935625.1 Nanorana parkeri | reverse complement strand
CCCTCCTAGTCTTAACGCTAGGCGCAGGCAGAGATTACAGGCCCGCCTGCTCGTGGAGGGCGGCTTGCCTGCTTGTGAAGAGGACGGATGGAGCCGGACAGCGCAGCCGACGGATGGGATTGTGACTCGAGAACGAAAAGCAGCCGGCGGCCACTTAATCGATCTCACTGCTTCCTGGGTCACAGCGGCTCTGACTACGGCCGCCCCCCAGGAAGGTGCCGCCCTAGGCAAACGCCTACTTTGCCTCGCGGTAAATACGCCCCTGCCTCCCAGTCCTCGCTATGTTGTAGGGATGAGCCAGAAGGCGGTGATTCAGTAGTTTAGCAAAAGACACTGGGAAGGGCTGACACCACTCAGTCCACAAAATTTACTGTGTTGTCAGCCTACAGCAAGAATTGAGAGCCAACTGCATTTCTGTCAGATGAACCGTATTTATCTGTAGGGTCTTGAAAGGGCTAAAACATGGGGAAATGTGCATGTATCTGAGAGATGTACTCCATTTGTTTTGGGACTATTTTGGGACTATTTTGAACTGGGCTGCCACAACGCCTCTGGGCAGGACTGCAGACTCTTGCCAGTATTATTGTATTATGGGGCAGCAGCAAGAATGTTTTCATTAGTACATGTCTTGGGGGAGTGCATAGTTGCAGAGAGACTCGGATAGGCAGCGTCTGGGTTCAGATTTGGCATTCGCAGAGAAGCAGATAACTGGTGACCAGACAGTGACCCATATTAAATATTTTGTATTTTTTTTTTCTCAGGTTGTTTTAAAGATGACCGCATTGTGTTTTGGACTTGGATGTACTCCACGTATTTTATGGAGAAATTGGCTCCACGACAGGACGACATGCTCTTCTATGTGCGACGGAAACTGTCCTATGTTGGCACGGACGTCATTGAAGGCAAAAAGGTGACTAGCAGAGGAGTACCTCGCAGGGTAAATTCTAAAAAGCTGTTTTAATCCCCTTCCTCTTAATCCCCCCGCACAATTCTGTGACTGCCTAATACAGATTATTTAACTAGTACAAAGAAAGCAGAACTAAATCCTATTTGTATGTCTTTAATTGAATCGTGCACAGAGCAGTGATGTGTGCCAGAACAACCAGTCAGGATTCAGGTTTTGTAGTATAAAGGGACCCTGTCACAAAAGTCAGGTTCCTTCATTAGAAGAGGGTAGTGTAGGTCCTCTCTGGTAGTCTGGATCTTTTACCTTTGCCCCATTCTGTTGATGCAGCCTCAGACAGACACCCAACACTTCCAGAAGTGTCAATTGCTAAAGAACCTGTGTCCTATGCTACATATGTGGCTGTTTTTTAAGGTAGGACACACGGGCTGCCAGAGAAGAAAGTATAATGCTTCTTTTGCAGGCACTGGCCCTTTGGATCTTCTTTGGGGAACTGACAGCATAAAGATTGGACTCTGGAGCAATGGATAAAGGTCATGTGGTCTGATCAGTACAGATTTACCCTGTTCCAGAGTGACGGGTGCATCAGGATAAGAAGAGAGGCGAATTAAGTGATGCACCCATAAAAATGAGGTCAGCTGCCTACCTGAATATACAGAATGACCAGGTTTTCCATCAATGCATTTTTTTTTCTCCCCTGATGACAGGGGCATATTCCAAGATGACAATGCCAGGATTCATTGGGCTCAAATTGTTGAAAGAGCGGCTCAGGGAGCATGAGACATAATTTTCACACATGGATTGGCCACCACAGAGTCTAGACCTTAACCCCCTTAAGAATTTTTGGAATGTTCTTCCAAAAAGGCTTTACTCAGTGGTCCAACTCCCATCGTCACTACAAGGTGTTGATTAAAAAAAATATGGAGTTATCCACTCCCCTACTTTATGGCTATAACAGCCCCTGCTCTTCTGGGATGTCTTTCCACAAGTTTTTGGAGTGCCTGTGGACCTTTGTGGCCATTCAGCCAAAAGAACATTTGTGTGGTCAGGTACTGATGCTGCATGAGAGAACCTGGCTCACAATTGGTGTTCTAATTCATCCCAAGCATGTTCATTAGGGTTGAGGTCAGGACTCTATGCAGGTCATACGAGTTCCTCCACACCCAACTCGTCAAACCATGTCTTTATGGAGCTGGCATTTGCTTACAAGCCTTGCCTTCATGACAGGTTCACTTTAAATAGAAGCCCCTTCTTTTAGTCCTTTTTGCTATGTGTTGGCTTGCAGAGTTCAGGAAACGACTGAGGCAAAGTCCTTAAACCAATGCGACAGATTGAGGTGACTGATTGTCTTGTTTATCGCGGTCATTTAAGCGTTAAGAGGTTTAATGTAAGTGCTCATGCTCCTAGTAAATCTCCCTTCACGTAGTAAGCTGACTGCAGCAGTTCCGTTGCAGGGAATGGACATTAATTTTATTTAGAAGAACATAAAACACATTTAAACAACTCCAGTTGCTGCATAGTGCGTGTCCCGGTGTAATTACAAACGCCTTCCCTGCTGGGAAAAATACTTGAGAAACACTTTAAAGGGAACCTGGCACAACAGCTGTTGCCTTTCGTACTGTTGCATGCAGCACTGACGGCACTGTTGCATGCAGCAGAATAAGAAGTGAGAGGAAATCTCCCCATATTGAGTGGAATCCCACATTTTGACCGTTGTCATGGGGAACAGGTCTTCACTTTGATCCTCCTACTTTTTTCAGGTGACAGCTGTAAATTTTTTACACAGTGGTCATCAGAACAGTATGTGAGAGGGTCTCTGCAATAAGTCAGGGCTGGGCAAATCCTTAAAAATTGCAGCTGTCACCTAACTTATGTGGTTTTTCCTGGTGGTTGTGAATGGAGCTGGCTCCTGGAAAAATCCCTTCTGGCTCTGGGATTGGGCAAACTGGCTCCTGAATTCCATATTAATTCTGCCAGGGGTTCTAACACTTCCGCACTTTGTCCACAGCTAGGAAAATGCTCTGGATGGATTTTTACTTTAAAGCTGAAGTTTAAGTCTACTTCTACTTTGCCATGCCTGGTTCTTCCGTTTCCTCTTATCAATAAGCTGATAACACTTTTTTTCAGGAATCTGTTTCTGAGAGCAACACAGAAGCTGCTATTGCAACTTTTCCATTCTGCAAATGGAAGATTCCTGGCTCCAATAATGACCCTTTTACTTTAATACAAGGATTTCTGACTTTTAGGAACTGCATATTTGTTACAGATCAGTGACTTAAAGTACTGAAGCTGGAGGGTCCAACATTTTCAGTAGGAGGTCAGCAACTACACTCGCCATAGTCTGGACACTCCCTTTTTATAGTCTGTGGACTTACCTTTTCATTATACAGCCTCAGCTACTGCCCAAGCTTTTCATAACCATTTTCCCTATATGCCCAGGCAGCATTGGTGTACATTAGTTAACGCTCTATAATGTGCATACCTAATGTCTCAAATGTACTTAAAAATATAAACATTAATTTGGTGCCCTGATCTTTATTTTTTGGGGCTGACAAGTGTACAAAAAGTATTACTTTTTTTTTATAACCTAATTGTGTTTGACAATTACACTATTAAATAGATGGCACTGTAGCCTGAATGTGGCAATGTTTATCTGCAGGATGAAGGCTAATTTTGTCAGTAAAGCTTCTAGCCTACATGTCAAACAATGCGTCATAGCTGGCATAGTGATCACATGAACCACTCTGATTGATTGATTATTTCCAAATAGTTAGCCACCAGCCACTGTCGGCTGATGACTCTCAAATGAAGGCCATATAGTACCATATCTCCAGCTTTGGGCATTGTGCTAGTGGAACGTTTAATATGCAGATTGGGGGCAGAAACTGTTATTCAGTTGCTTCATTTATTTAATTGTCTGAACAATAATTTTCCCTGTAGCCCATAGCAGCCAGCTGGATTCTCCTTGTCTTACAGAAGTGATGAGATGAATTTGGTTGGTTGCTGTGGACACTATGTAACCCACATTGGTCAGTTCCTAAACATTTTTACTGATCTAACTTGAGTCACTGAAATCTGTTTGGTTGATGTGGTTTATGGTGCATCATCATTGGTTTTAAGTTTCTTCTCCTTGTAAACATTCTGGCAAGCTAGTTGGACTATCAGCCTCTGAAGTCCTCCTATTTCTGGGAGGCTAATGTTCCAGTTAATGTAGAGATGTTGTAGGATAGACATGTTTTTTGACCATACATCAACCTGGCTGTTCTAATATAACCTTTTATTGCATTTTGTCACTATTTTGGATTCTTTGTCACAGCTCCCGTCTTACGTGATATTATGATGGTTTCCAGCAGGTAGAAGTTGAAGTCTATCGGAAGGATTCTAAGAAGCTTCCTGGCCTTGGGGAACCTGACATTGACTGGGAGGAAAGTGTCTACCTGAACCTTATCTTACAGAAGGTCAGTGACTGTCCCCGGGGTGACCATTGGTAGCATCATTGGGGATCGTTGGTTTGTTTTGGAAGGCTCATGTGTTTATGAAACGGCGCCTCATTTTTTATGTCAATTTTAAAGCAAAGCTTCATGGGAAGGAGGAATATATTCTGAGACAATGCCAGTTGTTTATGGGGAGGCTTGTAATTGAATTTTAAGCCCAATGTGTTTAACATCTTCTAAATATTCTGCAAAACGTGTAGGTGGGGAAGGAAGTGGCCTTGTGTTCTTTAAAGCTGAACTCTTGAAATGTATCTTTTTTTCTTTTTTTTTCTTACATTGGACCATTTATCATTTCACATGCGGATGGCTGCTGGGGGATGCAGAAATTCACTGTAATACCCTGTACATACTGCCAGCACTGGTCTCTTTCGGGTGCTGCTTGATGGACTTGCCATCTGTATACTAAACACAGGGAGCCACTCTCTCAGCACCTCCACCAATCAGAGAATGTCTTTTAGTTCAATGAAATACAAGAAATTCTCTGATTGAACGAGGCAGAGATCGCAAGGTCACCCACACTGCCTCTCCGCCTCATCCCTCACTTGCAGATCATCCTGTTTCGTCCTGCTAGTCCCTAACAACATAGTAAGTGAACATGTGAAGAGCCAAGGAAGCAGCTTCACTGGAAGTACAATATAATGCAAGTTTCTGTGATGCTTCTGTTAGGAAGTTAGGTTTTTTTTCATTTGGCTTTTAATATGAGAACAGTTTTTTGTTTTCTTGTACCCTCCCTGGCAGTAAAAGACAAATGTTGTGTACTGCAGAAGTTTCAGTTCTGCCTTTTGACCAGATGTCTCTCGTATTACAGAAGTGAGACTTGTTTTCTGACTTTTGTTGCAATACAATATTGATGTAACTTTTTTATTAATAGTAATTATATGAAAGTGCACTGAATTTGCATGTCACGCAGGTTATGTCAGATTTAAAGTGGACCTGAAAACCGTAAGTCACAGTACTCCCTCCTCCCCATTTGCTGCTCCATGCCTAAAATGACCTACAAGACCCTTACCAAACCAGGGGGTATTCTGGGGGTCCAAGGGTGTTTAGCCACCCGCTGTTTCCCCGATTCTTAATGCTTGCCGATCAGTCAGAGACAACCAATCTGTGCAGATCCCACCTGAGTGTGCAGAATCTGGGACACAATGGGCTGCTGGTGTCCTATCAACAGGTAAGAATTTAAAAGGGTCTTGCTGCCTGTTTTGCGTACAAGGCAGCAAGGAGGGGCTGGAGGCGGTTTCATGACTGTGGGTTTTATTCTACTTTAATACATTTAAAAGGATATATAGAAGGGTTAAACAGTCTGTCAAGTTTTTCTCCCTGCTGAAGATTCGCCCTCTCAATTTGTCCTTATCAGCAAAATCAGAAATTTTAGAGTTGTCACCAGAGAAGAAGGCTGGGGGAAACTTCTGATGGTGTACTTCTGATAGGGACATTTGTTCTGTTGACACCTGTCTAAAAATGGAATTCCCCTCCCTTTGAAAAGATTGCTTCTCATTTCCTGTTGCTGCAGGCAGGAAGTGAAGGGAAATCTCCCCTTGGAGCAGAAGAGGAGCAGTTTCTCACATTAGCCATTTGTTTGCTTCTTCTGGAGGGTAAAGCTGACTGGTTGCTGGGAGCAGATGATTCCGGTATTGTGTATTGGCACCTTGGTCTGCCAGCACCCCATGTGGACATTACTTCTCTGCTGTCTTGTTCCAGCTTGATTACCTGGTGACCTGCGCTGTGTGTACACGCTCTGATGCCGGGGACATTCACATCCATAAGAAGAAATCCCAAGTGAGTATTTAGTCTTTATTTACAGTTTATTAGGTTCAACCATCAAAATGGAACCCTAGACAAAACATTTTCTTTAGTGTTGGAGAGTGTTAGGTGAACACACAGAGATTAAGTGGAAATCTCCCCAACACAGACAGCAATCATAACCTTCAGCACTCTGTCAAAAAAAAATCAGTCAGGAGTTCCACCACTCTTTTTTTTACTTTGGCCATGCTGGATAAAGTAAAGGGTCTTTTAAAGAGGAACTTTACCCATATCGTTAAAATAACAACAAAGGCAGCTTTAGAAATGTTCAGTAATGACAATCTACAGACACTTCTAGATAATTGGCGGCTTTTTATTCTCTGCATACCTCATTTTTCTTTTCCTCCCCATTCTTCTCACAGTGGCATACCTACTTCGGAAAATACTGTTTGATTCACTTTATGCAGAGCTAATGGCGTTCATACACTGGGACTCAACTAGAGACCAGCTGGGGTCTCCACTAATTGAAATTCTTAAAATGTTTGAGGGCCACAAAGAAGCTCACAAGTGACTCAAAACACGATTTTGACGTACCAGCTTTAGACGATCCTGTAGTCTTTTCTTTTTATGGCAAAGTAACAGGTTCACTGTGATGATAGGCCCCCTCTGGTGCTTATACGTGCTTACCCTGTGAAATACCCACTACTAGCTATGGAGGGCCATGTGATGCCTAATTGGCCAATTGCAATGCTCAATCCCCATGAGGCAGGCTGTAGGGTCTTTAATCCAGAGCAGTTTAGGAACTTAAACAAAATGTTCGAAGGGGCCTCAGCAAGTGTGTGGAAAGCTATACAGCAGACATGTTTTGCCCTAAATGGTTCACTTTACGGCGATACAAACACCTTAAAGTTTGTTGGTCGCGTTTTGTGCATTGTTAGGACTGTGTCTGATCTGACATTATTTTGCCTTTTTAGCAAGTATTTGCCTCTCCAAGCAAACACCCGATGGACAGCAAGGGGGAGGAGTCAAAGATCAGTTACCCCAATATCTTCTTCATGATTGACAACTTTGAAGAGGTAAACTGAAAACTGTGTGTGTGTAACGTGTGCTGTGTATGACCGGGCTTGTATTGAGGTCAGAGACTGCCACTTTTACAATTTTCCATTTTGCTCTTAGCATAGCCCCAGATTTTTAGAACATTCCATAATGGTTCAGTTGTTCCACACCTAAAGTTCCTGTCTCCTGTATGTTTTGGAAGCCATTTATCGTGAGACGGCAGCCTCACCTATTTGCATTAAAGGAGAACTATGGGGTTAAGGCTTTTCCCCATAGTTCTCCTTAGGGTAACGGGAGGACACAAACTAGCGTCCTCCCGTCACCCTAGGCTCAGTATACCGCAAGCTGTAGCTCATGGTATACTGAGACGCCGCAGTATACCGCGAGCTACTGCTCGCGGTATACTGAGACGCTGAAGCGGATCCTGACAATTGTGCCAGGATCCGCCCAGCTGCGTGACTGACAGCTGGCTCTGCCTAGCTAGAGGCAGAGCCAGCTGTACCCTCCCCCGTCCGTTCCGCCTGTCAGCGCTGGTGGATCGGAGCGGGGGAATCCAGCCCCTCCCCTGTCACGGCAGAGAGCCGTGACAGGATCGAGAGGTGAGCGAACGCCGGTATGTGTTCGCTCACCTCCCCATCTACTGAGCCGACCTGTGACAGTCTCATTGTCACAGGTCGGCTAGAACTATGAGGTGAGTGAAAAGCACTCACTCGGTTCTCCTTTAAGCATATTTTGATAAAGACGTCATTTCTTTGGAACTGGCTTGTGTTAGCAGAAACATTACTTTGTGCGAATGTCCTTACTTTTTATATACGTTAAAAGGTTTGTGAGCAGCTCGGTAAGCTATGATTCTGTTAATGGCGAGTTTTAGCCAGTGATCAAACCGCTAGAGGGACATTAACTAAGATTTAGTGCACAGCCTGCCAGTGTCAGGATCGCTAATGTAACATTGCCCATAGTTAATAAAGTTTGACACGGTATCGTAGCATGGTGTGCAGGGTAGAGTGGGAAGTACAGAGAACTGGAGCGGGGTTGCATTACTGTTTTGCCTAATTTTGTGTGTGTTTGTAGGTATTCAGCGACATGACTGTGGGAGAAGGAGAAATGGTTTGTGTCGAGCTTGTAGCCAGTGACAAAACGAACACATTTCAAGGGGTCATTTTCCAAGGCTCAATCCGCTACGAAGCACTGAAGAAAGTGTATGATAATCGGGTAGGTATTGCGGTCCCCTCATCACCTCAGAATATAGATACAGGCATGAGGATGGGCAGAGTTTACAGCGGTGTACTGGCAATCATTCACCTGGCCCGTTCATAGAGAACTATGAGAAAAGAGATATAATGGGTGTGATTTGGTTCCTTTTTCATATTATTATGTCTTTAAAACAATTTACGCAGGCTTTACATCAGTCCCTGCCCTCAAGGAGCTTACATTCTAAGGTCCCTATCACACATGAGCACAGGGCCAGTTTAGACAGGAGTCAATTAAACTTCCAGAATGTCTTTGTAGTGTGGAAGGAAACCCACTGAAGTACAGAGAGAACCTGCAGATAGTGTCCTGGGATTGGATTTGAACCGGAGAACATCCGTCCCCCCCCCACGCCTTGTGCTTCAAGTCAGAAGTGTTGCCTAGGTGGTGGGAAGTAACTGGGTGAAAACCACAACAAACATGAGGAGCATGATCACACTTTATGCAGTTGGGGACGAGACCTATAATGGTGACATTACTGTAGCAGAGAAAATCAGGTCTCCTGGTGTTCATTACAGGTCAGCATGGCAGCCAAGATGGCTCAGAAGATGTCCTTTGGCTTCTACAAGTACAACAACATGGAGTTTGTGCGCATGAAGGGGCCACAGGGCAAAGGTCACGCGGAGATGGCCGTGAGCAGGGTTTCCACAGGAGACACATCGCCGTATGCTACAGAGGAAGATTCCAATCCCGGGTCACCGATGCATGAAAGAGTGAGTATGACTGCGATCTGACACCATGGGGCAGATGGAAGAAAGAGTTGAACGGATGACCTAAACCTTCACAGCACATGTATTATGTATCTAACTGTCACTCATTTATTGATTGTCCTGTACTGCTTGACCACGAGACCCCCAGACCTCCTGAAGTGAAACTACCCATATGATTTGCCCAATGGAGCTTTTGTCTTGGTTTTTCTTTGTACATATGAGGAGATGTGGCATTGTTGGCCATGTTTGAAGTACGACGGCTTCCTTTTATCTTTTTAAACTCTGCAGTTTCAAGCGAAGTAACAGAATGTCTTGATAACCCACTTCCCCCTCCCTTCTAATACTTTCCCCACACTCCCCTGTTGCCCTATTCACTTGCTGCAGCCCTGAGCAGAAAGCCCTCTGTAAGCTCTGTTAGACCCTTTTGAGAGCTTCAAGACAGACGGACACAAACACCCCCTCACACCATCCCATCATTGTGGGCGGAAGAGGAGAAGAGCACATGCTCCCCTGTCCCAAAAGTACTTGGTAGTTCCAAGGGCTTTGGCAGGTGAACAGAGCGATGGGGTAGCGTAGCGCAGTTAAGTATCGGAGGAAAGTGAAAAGGGCTACCAAGGGAACCCTGAATGGGCAAAGTGATGAGTGAACTATAAGCTTACAGATCAATCCCTGGCAGTTCCGTGGTGCATTATCCATAATAAGCAGTCAGATTTACCTTTGATACTCCAAGCCTATGAGAAAATAAAGGTAGTTTGCAATTTGTCATCTGTGGTCAATGGCAGTTGAAACGGGTCTGTCCTCAAAACCCATTTAATCCAGTGCCCATCGGTAAATTATATTGCTGTTAATCTGACCGGTTACATTCCTTGTTGTTTTGTCAGGTGACGTCCTTCAGCACTCCGCCCACTCCAGAGCGCAACAACCGCCCGTCCTTCTTCTCTCCGTCACTGAAGAGGAAAGTGCCCAGGAACAGAATAGCGGAGATGAAGAAGTCGCATTCTGCGAACGACAGTGAAGAGTTTTTCCGCGACAGTGATGATGGTGAAGGTAGGACACAGAAGGCAGTTTTCACTGGGATTATACATAACCGCTAATTAGCAGCGTTCTAGTGCTTGGAAGGCTTTTTCTTTTTCCTGCATGCTGAATTATTTTCCTTTTTCCCTCTACAACTCAAGTCAAACTTTTGTTTTGTTCATAGTGGGGAGGCGTTATAACGTGGTCTAGAATTGGGGTTGTTATTGCTGTGATTGTCCCTCTTCTTCACTTCCTGTTCTGATAACCAGACAAAGTAAGAGGAATCTTCCAAAAGGAGACACCGACCGTAGTTAAAACCTACAAAGTTCAGTGACTAATTTTTATATGCGCTGCATTTCACCCATTTTTTGTGATCCAGTACACTTCCTAATTATTTTCTAATTACTATGTACAAGCTCATTTATTTGTATACTCCCAGGAGGGTCTAGGGACAACTGTCTTGAGTATTTTATTCTGCCACTACCTTGTAAAAAATGGATAAGCTGTGTAACCCACTCCTTAATCTACACTCAGTGCCCCATAATGACAAAGTGAAGACAGAATTTCAGAAATGTCTTTGTATTTTATTAAATAAAAAAAAACTGAAATATCACATGTACTTAAGTATTCAGACCCTTTACTCAGTACTCAGCCTCAAGTCTTTTTGGGTATGACGCGACAAGCTTTGCACACCTGGATTGGGGGTTTCTTTGCAAATCCTGTCAAGCTTAGTCAGGTTGGAAGGGGACTGTCAGTGGACAGCCATTTTCAGGTCTCTCCAGTGATGTTCAATAGGGTTCGAGTCAGGGCTCTGGCTGGGGCACTCTAGGACATTCACAGAGTTGTCCCTAAGCCACTCCTGTGTTGTCTTGGCTGTGTGTTTTAGGATCGTTGGAAGGTCAACCTTCGGCCCAGTCTGAGGTCCTGAGCGCTGTGGAACAGGTTTTCATTGAGGATATCTCTGTACGTTCAGCTTTCCCTCAAATCTGACCAGTCGCTGCTGCTGAAAAACACCCCTACAGCATGATGCTGCGACCACCATGCTTCACTGTTGTGATGTTATTGGGCAGGTGATGAGCAATGCCTGGTTTCCTCCAGACATAATGTTTAGAATTGACGCCAAGCAGTTCAATCTTGTTTTCATCAGACCAGAGAATCTTGTTCCTCACAGTCCTGGGAGTCCTTTAGGTGCTTTTTTGCAACTCCAAGCGGGCTTTCATGTGTTTTGCACTGAGGAGAGGCCTCTGTATAGCCACTCTGCCTCAAATGAATCCGTGGAGGAGGTGCAGTGATGGTTGTCCTTCTGGAACTTTGTGCCATCTCCACACAGGATCTCTGGAGCTTAGTCAGAGTGACCATTGGGTTCTTGGTCACCTCTCTTCTTCCATTTGAGAATTATGGAGGCCACTGTGCTCTTGGGAACCTTCAGTGCAGCAGACATTTTTTGTAGCCTTCCCCAGATCTGTGCCTTGCAATAATCCTGTTTCTGAGCTCTGCAGGCAATTCCTTTTGACCTCATAGCTTTGCTCTGATACATTATACATTGCCAGCTGTGAGGCCTTCTATGGAGAGGTGTGTGCCTTTCCAAATCATGTCCAGTCAAGGTGTAGAAACATCTCCGCAACGATCAAGAGAAATGGGAGACACCTGAGCTAAATTTCAAATGTTGTTGCAAAGGGTCTGAATACTCATGCCGTGTGATATTTCAGTTTTTCCTTTTCCATAAATCCAGACATTTCTAAAATTCTGTTTTCACATTGTCATTATGGGGTACTGAATGTAGATTACCGTGGAATAAAAAAAGAATTTAAACTGTATTATCGGGCTGCAACATAACAATATTGAAAAACATGATGGGGGTCTGAATACTTTCCGAATGCAATATATAGATATATATGATAATTGCTTTTAATGTATCAAATAAAATCTGCTACAAGCAAATATACCTAAAAAAGAGAGCTAGGGACCCCAGCAATATCCATTTCACAGCCAGCGGAGCCGCGCAGCTGCTTGCTTCGACGTGACGCTCTAGTCAGTGCAACGCAAATGAAACAGCCAATGTCCAACATGCACAAGCAGTGTATATGACCAGTCTTACTCCGCGTGCTAAATGTGGCAGATTTGTCTGTCAATTTGCCTCTGTGTGGCTCTCAGGTGAAGTGCCTGGATCAATGGTGAAATGGTAGAAAGGTGAGATGCAGTTAAGGGCCCAGTGTACAGACCATGTGCCCTGACTTTGTTGTGTTTCATTGGGATAGTAATACACGACGTCCTAGCAAATATCCTTTTGTCTGACTTCTTTCATATATCTATTAGATGTCAGGAAATGTTAAAGTGTGGCTATCTCAAACAGAAATCATTTTGATAAAACTTTTTTCGCTTGCAAATGTGCTACAATAACAAAAGTGAACATTTTGCTGTGGTACCAGATCCCATTCCTCGTTATATCTATTACATCATAAAGGATTCTAGAGCTCCATCTGATGGCCAAGAATAAAAATACAATCTATTCCTGTCCTAGTACTTCATATCTACCTGACAGAAAAGAAAAATACTTGTCCTTAATAAAAGAAAATGTATGCCAACCCCTGTACATTCCAATCAGTGTTTCTTTGTATGACCCTCCTGTAAATCATTCCACAGATCTACACAACGTAACGAACCTGAGATCTCGCTCCCTCTCCGGAACGGGGAGATCATTGGTTGGGTCGTGGCTGAAGCTGAACAGAACTGATGAGAACTTTCTTCTCTATGCACACCTGACCTATGTCACCCTACCACTACAGCGCATCCTGTCTGGTAAATGCCTGACAATTCAGTTTGTCTACTGCAGATTGATTCTTTTTCTGATACAGGTATTCCTCACTTAACGACCGAGTTCCGTTCCTACGACCAGGTCGTTAAACGGATTGGTCGTTAAGTGAGGAACTCTATACAGTACTGTACTGCATTAGGACAGTACTGTATAGCGTTGCCGATGTACAGTACCGAACAGTGTACTGTACATCCGGCAATGGAAATACTTACCGAGACCTGCAGTGAAGATCGGGGGATGTCACTTCCGCCGGCGACCCGTCGCACTGACGCTGACGCGGAAGGCCGGAGGTCGATCGGCGGTCCGTCGTAAGTGCGAGTGGTCGCAAAACAGGTAAGTCGGTAAGTGAGGAACATCTGTAATTATGAGCTCTGATGGAAAACAGTGAAGAGTAGCGAGTGTGTTGCCAGCAGAGTCTCCCCTGTGCAGTATTCATTGTAAGGCAATGTCATATTTCAGGAGTCGCGTGTCCTCTTTCAAGGTGCTCATTTGACAGAACTTAACTACTTGGTGGCTCCCTTAGCACTTGGTGGCTCCCGTCGATCCATGTGACAGCCGTTGACCACTAAACACAGGAGTCAATCAGCCCCTTGCCTTGCAATCCAGTACAGAGCCACATTTGCGTTAATGCTTCATTGATACTGAGGGAGTGAGGTGACATCACATTTGACGTTACGGCTGGACAAATCCCAGGAGCCAGGAAGCCAATGCTCCATAAAAATTACAGCCAGCACCTAGCTTTTGGGGTTTTCTCTAGTTGATAGCAGGATTTTCTGTAAGAACTCCATTGCCGACTCCTGGATTGGACAGACTGGCTCCTGAAATCCAAATTATTTGTCTGCCCCTGTGTTGGGGCACCTTCTGTCAGCCCAGAGGCTCTGTCCTGCCCATCCTAGCAGCAACAGATCTCTGTAATAGTGACCTATTACTTGTTGATTATACCACATAATAGATAACTTGAAAGTGATCGGTTGATGTACGGTGTAACTGATCTGTTTTCCTTGACCTTAACACTTCACGGAGGAGAAAAAAATGTAAACCAAAAAAAGTGTTCTAATCAAGAAATACAAAAGCTCTTCCAAACCCTGGGAACCCATTTGACATATCCGTTTGTACAGCTGGAATACTGTTTCCAAATATACCCACTGCAAGCTCTTTCTGTCTCTCATACAGAGTGAGGGGATTGTCAGCTTTGGTAAGACAGATGAGACCAGGATGAAACCTGCCTCAGAAGCTTCAATCTGCAGATCTATTGAGCAATGAGAAGTTTCAGGGAAACCAATCCTTCCACTCGGGAGGAGTTCTCTGGCTGCGTTAGGATAGAACATTTGCAATGTTTGGTGTGCAGAAGAGTGATTGGTGTCACTTTGTTCTTGGAATTGCCTAAACTTAAACCAGAATGCATTCAATTACAACCCTGCGGTTATAAGTACAGTGGCTTAGTGGTTAGAACTTCTGCCTTGCAGCACTGGGAGTCCATGATTTAAATCCTGGTCAGGATACTATGTGCATGGAGTTTGCATGTTCTCCCTGTGCTTGTGTGGGTTTCCCCCAGTACTCTGGTTTCCTCTCACTTTCCAAAGACATGCTGGAAGATTAATTGGATCCTGTCGATCTCTATATATGCATGTGATATAGGGACCTTTCGATTTGTAGGCTTCTTGAGTGCAGGGACTGATGTGAATGTGTAAATTGTCGGAGCTATAGTACCTGTAATAAATTCACTTCTTTCCTCTCTCTTTACAGATATCTTGGAGGTGAGACAGAAGCCAATCCTGATGTCATAGCGGAAAAGGTTGGCGCTGCTGTTGGAAACAGAAACTTCACTGCCAAAGTGCCTCCTTGACCTGCAGTGGTTTCCTTTGACAACACTACCACCTAGTGTCCGTGAGCAGAAATGCAGCGGATGGAATAAAGAAAAATAAGAGGAAGCAAACCGATTGACTATCGTCCAGGCTGACTACCCCACCCTGGTCCCTGCAGTAAGAAGAGGGTTACAAATAATAAAAAAACAAACTACCAGCCAATCTAAAGTGCCTCTCTAACCCTTCCTAGGCTTACATCACACAGTGTTCTGGTGGGAGACTTTCTTAAAGGGGCTGCGTTCACAACTAACAGGCTTTATGAACAATTTGTTATCTCTACTTTTGATTGCAAGCGCAAAACGAACAAACTAAGAGACGGTGCGCGCACTGATTACGCTGCCCGCGCTTTGGTAAGCGAATCCATTGAATGTCACGATGTGGAGCGATGGAACTATTCTGTATTTTGGCGTCCGTGTTCTGAAAGTGCAAAAGCATTATTTGTAAGCGAGGAATTTTAATAGCTCGCCATCGGGAATTCATTCTTTCCAGTGTGTAAAAGCCTTTCTCTTTTCCTTTTTTAATTTCTTGTTTGCACATGCGTCTTTACTATGTTTGTTTTCTTTTTTGGTTTTTTTTTTTGTTTGTTTTTTTTTAACAGAAAATTGTGCAACCCAAATTCTGTACCTGTCCAGTAACTTCCCTTTTATTTATTCATTTTCATTTCCTTTTGTAAAAACAGAAAACTTCAATCCTGTTGTGTACGCTTTGAGGGAAAACGAAATGAATGATTCCCTCTGAACGTCTACTAGACCGGATTCTTTATTTTTTTTGTAATTTGGAGGAGTGTTACAAGGTCAATATAATTGTTGCTTTTTGACAAATCTTGTTGAAGAATCTTTCTTTACATATGACCGTTAGACTTGTGTAGGTATTAGCAAGCCATCCTACACTTCTTACAAGCCATCCTTGCATCTCTCCCCCCCTGGGTCTGAGTGGCCAATCACTAGGCATGAACATTATCCTACGGGGATGGGGGGTCATTCAGGACAGGTGTAGACTTTTTTACTCTGGCAGTGGAACAAAGCTGCACAGATGGTGTGTATAAAGGGTGGGTGGGGGCGGATCTCCCTGTCCTCATGTGAACACTGGAAGCCTGAGTGACGAATTAAAACGCACCAGCACCTGTCACATTGGACCATTATGGGTGTGTCACTTGCCCCCTAGCCCCAGGACTAGATGGTATTTCCATTAGGTCCCAGCAGCCAAAAGTAGTAGAGAGGCTTGTGCTGGTTGAGCTCCCATGATCTGTATTCATTGAACACAACATGCTGTTAAAGTGCATGGGCAAAGCTTTGGAGATGGCAGGACCTGCTATCGGGCCACACCCACAGCACCCACCCAAAAGACTTATTAGTTTGTCGGGGCATAATGCACAACCATTGTGTAGCAGGAAGCAGAACCCATGTTCATATATTCCCTATATTGAGACAATATATCCCCTATATTGAAACAATGTTACGTTTAATGTTACCTTAGCTTGGTCCCAGAACAGACCCAAGTAACCCTTTGATTATCAACATACTAAAATAGAATGAACAGGGAATTGGATTGTGGCTGCAGAGTTCCTATAACCCAGCTCTTTAGTATCCCCAGTACCCTTTATTTCCAGGGGTGCTGGTATGCTTTTTACATGTATGTGTGCACTTATTCCCCAAGAGAGCAATGTCCGTGCACCAGCAATTCATCAGCCAAAGGCATTACAGGAAGTCTATATGATGAATAATGGGGTGTCATGTGACATCTGGGGTACCGCATACTCATTGCGGTCAGAGAACTGGAACCTAATAAACTCCACCACATGTGACATTGCTGCCCTGATACTAATGTACAGCCTTGGAATTGGTTCCCTTTCACGGCAGGTGTTTTGTGACATCTCTTTTAATGCTGAAATCAAGACAACTACACACACACACACACTCACACTCTCACACACACACACTCACACTTTCAGCTGCTAAAGGCTTTGTATTTATGTCCTGTTTTGAGATTTACACAGCTCTGCAGCACAGTCCTGTCCGGTGAGGTCAGGGGGTTGACTTTTTTTTTTTTTTGCTATAGCCAAGAACTACTGAGAGGTCTTCTTCTTCCCCTAGCTTTTGAGAAACGGCACACCAGTGAGCTCATTTCTCTGTCACTCTGCTCTCTCCTCCGGTCTGTGTGCTTATTGTTAGTACTTAAGCACAGCTGCCTGACTTCTTGTGCTGCCTCTCCCTTGCTGAGCTTTGCTGTACAGAGACTGAGATGCTGATGGGTAGTTTTGTACATGACAGTTCACTTTAAAGTGGATCCAGAAACAAAATTGGAATATATTGCAGTTACCCGTCCTTGGATGTGGTGGCTGCATTAGCTTTCTTTTTTCAGGCTTTTTTTTTTTTCTCTTCGTCTTTCACCTGGTGATCCTGCCAGTAACGCAAGTCTTAGGGTGACAACACGCACTCACTGTACTGCTTCTGTGGATACGCAGCATTGCCACCCTAGGACAGGACTACACTCACCTCCTCTTCTCTTTAACATGGGGGGGGGGGGGGGGAGAGGAAGAGATTGTTGCTAACTAGGTACAATAACTAATGAGTGCAGCATAGAACGTTACAAGATTTGAGTCAAGAGCAACATTTTTGGGGGTTTCTTTTCTCACTGAAAACTGGCCCCATTCGCATTGGAGCCATTGTGTTGAGCTCTGTTTTTTAATGGATGGTAATGTATGGGCAACCAAAAATGAACAGAGGCAGTTCACACCGCAGTGTTGCGCTGCTGTACGTTGTTCTTGAAAGAAATTGGAACATGCTCTACTTTTTCTCAAGGCAACGTGTCAAAAACGTACGCTAAAACACATCACAAGCCGTTAGTGAAGTATGTGCACTCCGGACATGTTACTTCACATAAAGCTTGGCCAGAAAACAAAAGCACCCACAATGGAATGCAGAGCATCAGAAGGTACAATCACAAGGCAGTGGACCCTCCGTTTCCTTCCAAGTACCTTCTGATTTTGGTGTGAATATTGCGCCCTCCATTGTATATCTTGTAGACCAAAAAGAAACAGTAGAAGTTTATTGTTGACGTTTACTTACACTTTAATAATGGAGTGGAATTGAGAACAGGAGAGGGGCTGAAAATCCTTTCTCTGAAATAACCACTGCCTGGTCATGTGACCAAATTCCTGCTTTGAACATGTGACAGGCTGTAATGGGGCCGAAGAACAAACGTTTTACCAAGACTGGTATTTCCCCCCTTTCTTTGTCCTCGTGAGATGCCTAAAGGAAAAAAATGAAAGACATGGGGTGGATGTTCTTTCTTATGACCTGAAAATGTTAGTCACCTGGCTCTACCGTTCAGTACTTTCTAACTACCTTGAAAGTAATGCGCAGAACAGTGTTTGCACTCCACTTGCTGCCTGCTTGTTTCAGGTCAAGGTACCAAAGTAAAGGCATGACATCCAGAGAACTATTCATTTTTAAGGCAGGCAATAGAAGCTGGCATATTTTTCACTGAAAGATTTACTTTGTCTTGAATTCCACCCGGGGAGCAGCAGTGCACTTCCTGTCTCCCTAGCCTCATCGTTGTATATCTGCAGTGTGAGATCTAGGGCACTGCACCTCTGACTACTAGTATCAGGAGAGAGATTTACAGGGTTATTCACTGAAGGGTGAAGAGTTCGGAGAAGGCAGAGAAGTGAACAATCTCGGACAACAAAGCTGAACTGGAAAGTGAGCTGAATTGGAGACTTTTTCCACATCAGCTATGCTATTCTTGATTGTTCACTTCTCCTGCCTTCACTCTTTTGTGAATAACCTTCCTATTGATGTCACTACTGTGCTGCTCAGTGTTCTCTTTGCTGGAGAGGAAGTTGCACCAGGGGACCTGCAGAGGCGCGTTCAGTTGCTCAGCTGCTGCGAGTGCTGAGTTAGTGCACAGCACTGCTAACTTAGCACTCGCAGAGGAAGTGAATGCAGAGTGCTGAGTGTGACGAAGGAGGTGGGGGACAGAGCACCAGTGGCCATTTTAACTGTGGGCACACCTGGCAGTGCTGGAGAAAGGTGCCTGAACCTCCATGAAGGAAATCAATTCAGTATGGGAACCTACAATTTAATGTTTTGGTGGAGGAGTACACCAAATATTTGTTGGTGGAGGATAATATTTCTGACTGATAAATACCATTTTCCATCTTGCGGCAGCAAATGGAAGTGCTGCAGAACAGCTACTCAGCGCTTGGCTAAGGAACTGGTCATGCCTCTGGTGAAAGATCTTCCTGCTTCATCCGTTCTTTGGCGCTGTGCTTCCTCTACCTCTCCTGCTGCTTATTCCTTCATCAGTAATGGAGGGTCAGTTCTGAGATGAAGAAGAAAAGCCCTTCCTCTACCCAGACAAGTGACAGTGTGGAACAGGGCATGGCAAGTCAGTAATGGGGGAATCAGCCTCGGGGAGCCTATAACTAATACTCCTGATTCGTCCTGTGCCCTCTGGGCACACCTTCCATAGCACAGGTCCTCTTCCCATAAACCAACAATATTGTGGCCCTTCCACCCAGGCTCCCAATCGCACTGCTGTACGACTCTCCGCCTGATGGAGGTCCTGTAAGTAAACGCTTGTTATCTATCATTTTTTTTTTCTTTATTACACATAAGCGCTCGTGTCACCGCTGCCGGCTATTTTCTTTATTTCATATCTTTGTTTTGTGTTTAATTTGCAGCATTGACGGTTTGCACATAAAAGCAATTCATTACTCTCAGGCATATGTCATTTATCAAAACCGTTTGTTACTGCGTTTCATCGCTCTTGCAGCATATAAATTCCATTTGTTTACAATTTCATTTTTAATTAGTTTCTGAGGCTTTAATCTTTTCAAGATCAACAGTGAAAGCAAAGCAAACATACTAGCGCAGCAACAAACGTGTGAGAGCATTGGCAGATGGCCGTGTATTTCGGGCCTCGTACAGATGGGTATTATCTGTTACGTGTGCTTTGTGGCAGCAACTAGATCAAGCAGTATTGATAATAGGTGGAGGTACTGTGTGCAGGCGTGTGCTTTCATGGATGCTGAAGTAAGAAAATGGGACCTGACGTTCCTGGAGGAACTCCAGGCTCTCTCTATCTAGATAGATATCTATATATATATATACACACTATGATTGGCCAGATTATTATGACCACCCCATCAGTACTTCGTTGGGCCACCTTTTGCCTTCAATACTGCAGCGATTCTTCTTGGCATTGACTCCACGAGATGTTGAAAGGTGATGCGAGGAATCTGACACCATGTCTGATGAATAGCACTGTCCAGTTCTGTGAGATTTGATGGTTGTGGAACCAGCTGCCCGATGGCTCTTTCAACTTTGAGATCTGGTGATTGTGGGGGCCACCTAAGCAAGGTAAAGTCTCCCTCATGTTCTTGAAATCACTCCTGCACAATACGAGCACCGTGGCATGGCGCATTGACTTGTTGGAAGAAGCCATCTCCATTCGGATACGCCATCAACATGATAGGATGAACTTGATCAGCAACGATACCTTGGTATGTTGTGCTATTCAGACGTTGTTCCACACAAATTAAAGGGCCCAAATCATAACACTGCCCCCACCAGCTTGAAGGGTTGTACTCATTCATGCTGTTCCCACCAAATTCTCACTCTGCCATCTGCATGATGCAACTGGAAACGTGATTCATCGGACCACATGACTTTTTTCCAATGCTAGACTGTCCAATCCTTGTGTTCCTGTGCGAATTGGAGACATTTTATCTTGTTAACTGCAGACAAGGTGTTCGAACAGGCCTACGGCTTCCATATCCCATACCATGCAGTGTACGGCGAACAGTGCGTTCACAGATCATTTGAGAGGATCCCTGATTAAGATCTGCAGTCATTTGATGCACTGTTGTCCTTCTGTTGCCTTGTACCAGTCTTGCCACTCTCCGTTCTGCCCTAACATTGACTAGTCGCTGACGGCCACAATTCGCACGTTCAGACCCAGATTTTCGGCTGGCAGTCCAGTCTTTAAGCACGTTAACAACAGCTGCTCTTGAACATTTAACAAATTTTGCTGATACTCGCTCCATGGCTCCGAGCGCCAACAATCATCCCACGTTCAAAGGCTGTTAAATTACGTTGTTTACCCATATCTTCAGAAACAAATCACTTCTACTGTCGTGGTAAACAACCTGCTTCCCTATTTATAATGGTCTGGCCCTCTAGCAACTTCAGCGTGAAATTTTTGTTTTTACACCCTAGACCAAATGAGCACTTAACCCTTGCAGTGGGGGGGGAGGGGGTGTGTAACACCCATAGAAGGGCCTTAGAGAGGGCTCTTGTCCACGTGGTCCTTAAATACAGCAACATCCTCTACCAGGACTGTTAATAAAACCGTAAGTGGTCTCCAGCACACTTTCAGGCTACCCAACAACAAAAACAAGCCGATCTGTCCTCTTAAAAGGCACAGCTACACACCATAGCGGCAGGAGCAGTTGTCATATTTGCTTTTTTTTGGATTTGGTGCAGACACAATTGCCTTGTGAAGGTGACATCTGGCCCTCTGGTGTGTAGGATGGGATTGCCTCCAGGTGAGACGGCTCTCACAGTATATACTGTACTATATGTCCCATAGATGGGAATCTCAGGTAGCATTGGGGACCACACTTACTAGAGGTGCCTTGACGTGGCAGTATGGCTCTACCATATATCTGCAATGTAGGGAATGAAAATCTGTTTTAGGTAAACAGATTATCTTGTTTCTGTTGTTGGCCAGGTTGAAGCTATGCTGGAGACCTCTTGTGTAAAGTCAGGAGAAAGGTCTTCCTGGGATGAGTTCAAGGAAGGGGAAGCAGCCATGTCTTCATCTTCTTCCTCAGGGAGTAAACAAGCAGGCAGAGGGAGACTCTATATACAAATGAGAGGGAGCCCCCTGAGGTCTGAGAACTTTTAGATTTTTTTTCCCCCAGGAATTCAGCTATTATAGCAGCAGACTACACCAAATAGGTTAGAGAAAGGTGTCCTGGAGGGTGCTGAGGAAGACCCCCGAGACAGGGAGTGAAGGGGAGGAAAAACTACAACATTGGGCTAACAAAAACTGTTCCAGAGAAAACAGAACTCTTCCCAGAACCACTGTTAGGCTTTGAGGACCCTACGCCTCCTATGGCTGCACTATTGCCTGAGGGGCATGAGCCCAGTACTCACATCTGTGGAGGCGGATGTCTGCTGGGCAGCACTGGAGGCAGCGGCAGTCCGCAGAGACCTGGACTCCCTCAGCAATATGCAGCCACGGCAGCTTGTGGGAGGCTGTGCAGGCTTCACATGGACCCCAGGGAGATGGTTCCAGTGCATTCGGCCTCCGGAACACAATCCGGCCGACTTTGTTTTGTAGCATGAGGGGGCGTGGCGGTGCATTGAAGTCAATGGCCGCACCCAAAACTTGCAGCATTTTTGCAGCTCGCGCTGGACCGGAACGCAAGCACTAATGTGCCACATGTTCAGATGCCGGCGATTGAACTGCAGGCAGGGGGGGCATGGCTGTGGTGCCATTGACTTTAACGCGCTGCCACGCCTCTGAGCACAGGGAGCCGGCAGAATGCGATTCAGTGCGTTCGAGCCCGACCGCTCTGTTTGTGTGAACCAGCCCTCAAGTGGCATGCAATCTCTTGTCACACGATTCTCTTTACCAATATCTGATGTCTAGAACTAAAGCACACGGCCCATATTTCTGCTTGCTCAGAACCAGTAGAGAATGAAACAGGGAAATCAGCGGCATTTAGACGCCAGAATGAAAATGAATCCGTTCGGCATGCAGGCTTTGTAACCCCTAAATGGCCAGACTTAGTCTTCAGATAAGAGGCTCAATTGTCAAAGCTTTACAGAGGGATAAGTATCTTCACGTGACTGTAATTTACCACTCTCATTGGACTCCGATGATAATGAGGATCCTTATACTACCGTTTCAGCCCAGCACGTCGTCATAATGTGTCGCCATTTACAAAGGAAGGAAGGAAACCTTTGAAAAGTAACATACTTTATTCCATTTCAAAGCTCTGAGACAATTTTGTCAAGTACCCACACAAACCATCCATCAAATGTACAGTGATCATAACAGAAAGAAAGTCTTTGCAAATCATTATGGGAATGGAAATCCTACAGCATGATTCACAGGATTCTTGTAAAGTGCAGAAATAACATTGTAAGACAAATTTTGCAGTATTCTGTCCATTCAGAACACAAAAGTGAGCAATTCTTCACAAGTGCCTCCGGGGTACAGCAGAAGAGCTTAAGCTAGAACTCCAGCAGAAGTGCTTAGCTTCAGACTGAGGAAAGGCTGGAATCCTATTAAAGCTGAACTCTAGGCAGATAAGACGCAAAACAAAGCTCTGTAACCATTACATGTACTTTTATATGTAAGCAGTGTACCGGAATTCTACCTGGTCTTTGCTTCTTGCAGCACTGTACACCAGGGCTCAAACTGGGAAAGGGAGAAGTGCAAGGAGGAAATCAGTTGTGCTACAGTGCAAAGAGCATGCCGATAGGAGGCGAGAGCAGAGCTCATCTGTCTGCTGCTTCTCCTTTTACTGTCCAGTCACAGGCTGGCGGAGGGACAAGACCTGTGTTACTTAAAATCAGGTCTTTTGCACTGCCACAGTTCTGTGCTCTGTACATCTCACGAGGAGATACAACCCCCCCACCCACAAATCTGCTGGCAGATAAAATGGCTCTTGTGTATTTAGTGGATTGCCTGGAGTACAGCTTTAATGGAAGGAATAGAATCTGTTTTTATTGCCATTTGCCTCCCCATTGGGTAGATGTTACTTGGGGCGACTTTCCCTCACTTCCCGTTAGTGAGATTTCTATTCAAGGGATAAATCTCCCAATAGGAGACACAACACAAATCTGAATTAGGCCCTGACCCTTCATCACTGCATCTAAAAAAAACAAAAAACTGGAGTTCTACCTAAAACGATCCACAAATGACAAGCAGCTTCACCTCGCTTGCTGATGATAATTCGTTCTACAGCAGAAGAGTCATTGGCTGACAACCAGGTTCATTCAAAATTGATTGAATGATTGGTTATAATTTAATGGGACTTTGCCTTCAGTTTAGTTTGGAGCTCTTTATGACAGTCTGTGAAGGAACAAAATGTATAATGAACATTCTCCAGTGCCAAGTGATCTCTGGCCACTGCAACTATCTGACACTTCCGGGTTTGTCAAGTATACGCTCTCATGCAGCAGGCTGATGTTCCCTTCTCTGGCCCCTATGACATTAAAGGACAGAAGGAACCACGGCGCATAGGGGAGCTGGTATTCAACACAGCTTGGAAGTGTCAGATATCTGCATCACAGGATCCTGGAAAGGTCATTGTACATCTGCTTTCTTTACAGGCTGCCTTTAGCTGGGTTGGAGCTCTTCATGGCAGGGTCACGTTTTCTTTACTTTTAGAAGTACGTAGGTTGCCATTGCTGAAAGTGGTAGCCGCCCATCATACGAAGCCAATGGATTCTTTCACCAACTAGGTGCAAGTAAGCCAATTAAATGTTTGGACTTTGTTGGCCATGCTTGTGTCAGGTCGGTGACTATGTATTGCCTCTAGAAGGTCAGCATAACAGTCAATCAACTAGCATTGTCTGAGAGAAGTCCCTATTGACAGTCTCCAAATTATACTCATGACATTTAGTTATAAAATTTCCAGGTCGTGAATTTCCACAGCTGCCAAAACACTCCAATCAAAATGGATTTTCTTGCAACCATGGCAACAGTATTTAATCGTCCTCCCATTGATGTTAAAATTACCAACCAGCCTGTTATATGGCATCCCACACCTCAGGCCAGTAGTGGGGCAAGTTCTGGTGAGGCATTTGTACGTCTGAAGGAATACCTAGGAAGCTCACTACTACACCCAGCCTGATTATGCAAGTAGTGTAACGGCAAAACCTCCCACTGAGCAAGGGCACTGGCGTCATCTACCTTACATTTTTTTTTTAGGCATTACTGGGTGGGCTTTTCTCTTACAAGAGAACCTGTCATTTTACCGTGAATACCGTCATACAAAGCCCTGACTACAGCAGTTGTGGGCAATGCTGCAATTCCGATTTGTGCCAACACAACAGGAAGGCCTATCTGCCCGGCAGAATGTCCAAACGCACAGAGCAACACAGTGATTTTACAGTCATGCTCGTCACAAAAAAAAGGTAGAAAACTTTTTTTAAGTTCTATGGGGCATTCTATCGGTCTCAGACAAACAGACCCAACTTGTGCCCTTTTCATCCCATAGCAACCAGTATAACAGTCCTGAAGTCAGCAGAATCTACAGATTCTGCCTTTGTGCGAACAGAACACAACTTTGAAGGATTTCTTAGTTGTTACTAAACAAAACACAACGTGAAGTAGTTTGAGAATAAAAAGGCCCCATTCACACCTAGGTGTTTTGTCACATTTGTCCACAGTGAAAACGCTCAAGACAAGAAATCCCATTTATTCTATAGTCTCAGTTCACACCCGAGCGCAGCGTCGTGTGAAGAAAAAGTTCAATTAGGTTTTTTTGGCCAGATCAGCGCGAGTTCTCCCCCTAGACCCAGTAGGAAATGCACGACACAATTATTTTGCGCTTTTTACGCACTTTTCCCATTTAAATGTCACAATCTGGTCACAAAAATGACAATATATGCGTGTAAAACTTGCGCAAAAACGTGCGCAGGTAGGCATGAAAACGCTGTCGCTTGGGTGTGAACATGGCCTCAGGCTTTGAGCCGTTTCACAAACATCCAATTGCGTGTCTAGCTCCTATTACATCGAAGTATTCATGCCAATGATACATGTGGTCTGGCCAACAGCCACCAATTTAACCAAAATCATACAGCGCTGCATTAGTGAATAGCTGTGACACTCGCCCTGGGCAGAGCTGAAAACAAAATGTGCAATCACCAACCGGATTCTTAGACACCATCATCTGCCCATTCAGGAAAGAGTGAGGGTCACTTAACAACTCGTCCCTCTCCTCCCCCATACCTGGGAGGATGGCGTCACTGGCCCTTCCAAGGGACAGTGCTCAGCCCCAAACATTGTCACATGAGGGGGAGTTGGTGGTTTGGAGTAGTGGTGTTTCACCCTCTTCCCTGTAATGGGAGGAGGGTGGAGACAGCAAGATTTTTTTCAAGTCTACCTCCCCCTGCCGAGCAACCCCCACCAAATGGCAGAGGTTAGACAACTAGTATTGAATAGTGGGATGCAATCAAAATAGATGACATCTGCCCCATATTTAAAAAGGTAAAGTTTTTTTCTTGAGGCTCCATAAGATCCGGGGGAGGGGGGTACTCGCTACAGAGGTTATATATCTGGGAATTCCCTGAATATAGGTTCATTTTAAAGTACAGGAGGTGGACTGAGGCTGCACAAAGCAGCCGGGCTAAGATCTCCAATAGGAATAGGTCACCAGTGAGACCCTGCAAAACCTATGATATGCCAGCATGTCATCCAGCCCATAAACATTCAAATTATAACAAGATAGAAGTGCGGGAAGGAATGACCCTTCCACCTGAAGAAGCTTTTGCTTCACGGGCTCCAGATGACGTGTTGTAGAGGGCCGTCTCCTGGTTGGATGAGTCTGTGGATGATCTGTCGGACGGGACTGAGTAGAAGTCAGTACAGAAAGAGCGGGGCTGCAGAAGTAAAGTGGTGATACTTTGACCAAACACAGCACAGACCGCTCGAGGACTCTGAAAATCCTATGATGGTGTCTGGCAACTCAGCAAAGATTAAGAAATCTGGAGCTAGAGGAAAGGAATGCGAATTAAGGCCCTGATCATCACACTGTAAACATGAAGGATCTCGCGTGAAGAACAGCTAAGGCTTTGACAATAAAGATCACTCGTATCTGTGTCAGGAATTCTTCACCTTCCATTCTACAAACTAAAAACTTTCCTTAAAGCTTTTATTACCAATTGATTCCTTTCTTAACAAAAACTTATGAAAAACACTCTGAAGTTATGAGGGTCAACAGACATGATAATAAATGGTGACCTTTTGAGTTCGATATTGAGCAGCAGATTGGCAAGGAAGGTAATCCTGTAAAGGGCCGGCTCTTTAGGCTCCCTTCTTCTCCAGGAGAAGTTTGTGCAGCTCATCAGCATCCTCCGTAGTTTTCACTCTGATCAGCATGGTGATGGGGACGGTGGGATTCTTCTCATCGATTGGAGGGTTAGGAACGCAAACAATCATCACATTGTTTTTTCCCATTCTTGAGCACGGCATAGAAGGCTGCACCAAAATGTTCAGTAGGATGTTGCCTACAGTAGATGACAAAAACAAGTTCATTATTATTCTTCATGCCAGAACTTGATCATTTTCATGCTCATCCCCCAAGAAGGGAGCAAATCAGATGTAAACCCTAACTGAATATTCCGTATGCTAAAGCAAAGCGATTTAAGCCATCATATGGTTTTATAAATATTTTGTTTTCACATCTTCATCCATTGTTGAATCTCAGTGCTGCAGCCTCTTGGAAGCCCCTTCCTATTTACATGAACTCCAGCAATGGTTCTCAATCCCACCTCCAACGGAGAGAAGCAGGGAAGGGAAGCATTAGAGGCTGCCGAGCTTGGTCTTTAACCTCCCTGGCGGTATGATTTTTTATTTTTTTTTTAATGTCATTTTTCGGTCTGTTTTTTTTCTCGAATTGTTTTCGTCTTTGTAGTTTTTTTTCTTTAATATGCCGCCGGTTCCGCCCCCCTGCGATGCGTATGCTCGCAAGGAGCGGAACCGGAAGACAGCATCGGCCGCAGAACACAGCGCGGCTCGAGGGACAAGGTAAGTAAATGCTATGCGGCATTCCCGAGTGTAGCTCGGGGTTACCGCTTATGGTATGGAAGAGTAACCCCGAGCTACACTCGGGAATACCGCCAGGGAGGTTAAAAGGAGAACTATGGGGTTAAGGCTTTTCCCCATAGTTCTCCTTAGGGTAACGGGAGGACACAAACTAGCATCCTCCCGTCACCCTAGGCTCAGTATACCGCGAGCTGTAGCTCGCGGTATACTGAGACGCCGCAGCTGATCCCGACAATTATGCCGGGATCCGCCCAGCTGCGTGACTGATAGCTGGCTCTGCCTATCTAGAGGCAGAGCCAGCTGTACCCACCCCCTCCCACGTCCGTTCAACCAGTCAGCACTGGCGGATCGGGGAGGGGGGAATCCAGCCCCTCACCTGTCACGGCAGAAAGCCGTGATAGGATCGAGAGGTGAGCGAACGCCGGTATCGGTTAGCTCACCTCCCGATCTACTGTGACAGTCTCATTGTCACAGGTCGGCTAGAACTATGAGGTGAGTGAAAAGCAATCACCTCATAGTTCTCCTTTAAAGATAACTTGTTACTGGTCATTGAATGTTACTTGTCCCTGAATGTTCAAAGTCACAGGGTATCTTTTAGGTCCAGTTAATGCAGAAGATTGGCCCAATAAATTAAAAATGGCGTGTCAAGCTTAAAGGGTATCTCTAGTCAAAAACTAAAAATACATTTGTATTTCTGTATTGAACTCCCACAACTAATAACCATATCCATCTAGAAGTTTGTACACTTACTTATTGAAGATGCCCATAGGATGGACTTCCCCAATGCACCGACACAATTTCACTCAGCCTTGTGAATATGCACTTCCTTGTGTGAAAACTCTCAGAGCCTGCATTCTGAATTACAACTCGGCAGCTAAACAATGTAACATTATCATTGCGTGCTGGAAGCAATGGATTATGGGTTATGTAGTGTTGAAAAATCAATATTGGGTCACATCAAGCAGTAGGGAAAGAGATGCAAAGCACACTGCACTGGGCATGCAGGAAGTTGGTGACAGTGATGGGCAGATGGAAGGCAGCACTCACTACATAAAAGGGATTTTTACAAGTAAGCTTTCATTAGATTATCAAAGACAACTCTACTATGTATTCCTATTACAATGCCGATGTTATAATAGGATAGGAAATGCTGGGACTGTACAACTCCTTTAACATCACCCACCGAGGTTTGTATCAGCACGAACCAGCAGCTGGGTCTTCTGATCTCCTACTGGTTTTAGGTGAAGCGTGCCGACTCCCTTTTCTTTAAATTCATTGTCTTTCTTATAGAAGAGCTTGCACCTGAAGAAAAAAAAAATCAGTTACTTGTGGAAAACAGATCCCTCTATCCCACAAGAGGTTAGAAGAGAGGAGGTTTAATCTTAGACCCCATTCACACTGAGCGACAGAATCCGTGCGATTTCGTGCCGAGGGGCATTAAGTTACATTGCGCGATAGTGCGCATTTTGTCGCGATACGTAGCGCAACTTTTGGGAGGGACTTCGTCGCTGCTACGTTGGGCTGTAACCAATCAACAGCAGTCTTGATGCGACATATTGCGGTGCAAAAGTGACCCTTCTGTAGTGTGACAAGGCCGTGCAATATCGCCGGTAATGCGCGACACCATTGAGTCTATTGGGGACACATCTGCTGAAAAATAGGTTATGTTCGAGCGACGAGCTATAGGCGACATTGGAGCTGTGAGATGTGAACAGCTCCATTGAAATACATTGGACAAAGCTACATTGAGCGATATTGCGCGGAAATGTGCGCGATTTTGGAGCAGAAATCGCGCAATAAACTGCTCAGTGTGAACGGGGTCTCAGACTGCCCAAGGAGTTGGTTTTTTTTTTAACTGTGAGAATAGTAAAACCTGTGGAATTCCCTTCCATAGGGAGTGGTATCCTCTAATAGCATTAATAAATTCAAGAAACTTCTTGATGAGTTACTTCCAGTAAATATATAAAGGATAAGGGAAGTACTAGGAGCCTATTAAATACAGAGAAACACACACAGGTTGAACAGGATGGACCTGTGTCTTTATACAACCTCACCTACTACATAACTATCTGTTTAGCAGGCTGTCAATCACATCATTAAAAACAAAACATCCTGTGAACAGCCATTTAGTGTAAAATGCCATAGCTTTAAATAGCACATTATAACCCAGCATGTAGCTCTGCCGTTGGAGGTAGTGCAGTACACATAACCATGGAGAGGTCAGCACTAACAGCAGGACAATACAGAAAACATTGGACAAGGGTGAAGGTTACACGTTTCATAATGAAGGTCAGCTCAGGCAGATTCAAATGTGATCACTTTATATTTAACCACTTTGTGTCTGAAGCCATTTTAAAAAAAAGTAACTTTTAAGCACATAATACAATCTGAATTTGTGGCTAGAAAACAGCTTAAAAAACTCCCAAACAATGATATGTTTTCTGAAAACATATGCACAAATATCTGTCAAATCAATACATTAGGGGGGGGGACTACACAAAAAAACACTAAAATGATTTTTTAGTGCATACAAACAGAATACCCCATTTTTGTTGTTGGTTGTATTGGGTAAACACAATCATTTCTTGTGCAGCTTCCCAAACAAGGTCTGTTGAAGCCTCAATTTGAAGCAGTACTTAATCTGGCCTTCTGCCAAAGACGGGTGGTTCGATATAATCCACAAAATAGGATTGTGAACTATCCCAAAGTGTGCCCATCTTGTTGATAAAGTAGCGGTGTGATTGCTGCCGAGCCATAGCTGCTGCTCAGAACCCAATACGAGATAACTATCTATTCTGACATTACAGAGCCTCAGATTCCTGTGTGATTGGATTATCTGGATTCATTCCATGGAGTTGTGGGGAGGCGAGACAAAAAAGGTAGCAAAACGGCATCCACTGAACCAGAGCAAAGCACAACGGAGTGATAGACGCTTTCTACAAGTTACATATAAGTGGATTCTTCCTCATTTTAGGGAAGTGGCAGCAGCAATCAAATATCATTCATGCCCCTTGCACAACTGTTCACCCAGAATTGCCACCCAAGTGTTCACAGCAAAAAAACAAAATAATTTATTCCAAACTGCATCCCGTTTTTCCAGACATATTGGCCACTATCAGTGTATAGACACTGTGGTTTCTATAGTCAAGGGCTTGGAATGCAATCAGAAAGCACAACCTGCCAGTTTATAGTGACGTAGGCCAAAAGGCCCTCCACTGAACCAGGGTGAGGAACATGCATTTATTACATGGAAGAAAAAAAAGTCATGTCAACTCACTTCTTGGAATAGAAGGCATTATCTTCCTTGACTTCTTGTATAACTACTTTAGGTGGTTCTTCTGACTCTTCCCCCTCACCTGTTAAAAAAGTTACAAAATTAAAAAAGGTGAACCATTCACATCACCAAATTAAAATGAAGACAAATTTAGGCAAGTGCATATATAGCAAAAAAAAAAAAAAAATCTTACAGTTTATGATGTGTGGCCGAGCGGTGTAAATCTCAGGACTGGATGGAGAGGAAAACAAATTTGTAAAGCCGACAGTCGGCTCTACAAGTTTAAATAGAGTGCCGGCGGGCAAAAGTCACCGGGAGTCTGTTTAAACAGCCCCGATGCTGGCGACGTACACTGTACGTCGTCAGTCACGAAGGGGTTAAGGACGGTAAATCTGTGTTTTTAGCCAGTTCTGTAAAATTCAGTTCTAAAGACGTCAACTTAACTTTGCATCAGAAACCTGTTTTAGGATCCCAATCGCATGATCAAGGCAAGCCTAGGCACCTGGCGATTTTGATCTCTGCTGCCGAGTTTAGACTGGCCGAGTCTCCCCCATTCAGCAGGGATCAAATCCCTGGGCATTCCATCACTCGACTGGTCTTCATCCCAAAACCAAGGTGCCACCTTGCTGTGTGGGTTTCAGGGAGCAGATGCAGAGAGCTGTTCTTATTTCCATCACAAGGCTCCTTTCATTTTGTGAGAAGCAATCTAATGATTTGCCCAGAAACTGCTTCTTACAACCACTTAAACCCATACAGCTCTCCTTCACCTTTCACTCAGGACTGTAAGCGGCCAGAAGAATTCGGTTGTCTTCAGCAGCTAGGATTTCAAATGTCAATTTAAAGAAGCACTTTTCTATATGAAAAGAAAGAGCTGCCTGTACTGCTCATAGTACCTGACATTTCTCTTCTCCGAGCCATTATAAGGGTCAGAGAAAATGTATGAAAGACCTTAAAAGTGGCCAACAGCAGCTAAAAAAAAAAAAAAAGGAGAGAGTGCTGTGATCAAACTATGGTCAGCTCTGCTATATTCCACAATACAGTGATGGCAGCAAATATGGCCACACACAAGCCAATGCAAGAAAAAACAAATCTCCCAAGTGATCTACAAACTATGGGGGGGATAGTAAAGAGCAGCCATCTCGTCCTCTAGAATTATCATCAACTCTGGTATTTAAATATTCTGCGCAAGCCACGTTGCAAGGATTTCATCCAGTGGACAGGTGTGGGAAGCTCAGATAGGATACATGGCTACAACGTGTAAGAATGGTCACTATCATAGGGTTCCTCAATCTGCAAAATATCATGGTACCCCAATCTAAAATATGTCACAGATTTGAAAGTGACACTAAACTCAGGAGTTAAAGCTTAAAATTACATTTAAGTTCCCCATTTGTGTATCACTCGGCTGTACAACCTTAAATCATCTCTGAATTGGTGCTGACACTGTCCTTCCGTCTGGAGTACAGCAGATGTTCTTGCTGTTTAAAGCTACCATAGGCACGAGATAAGAGCCTGATCCTGATGTTTTCTGGTTTGGGTGAAAACCAATATCTATTGATGACCGGCCAACCACTCTGTGGTGGAAGTCAATTGGACAGGTTAGACAACCTGCCAGTGCCGCCAATTTCATTTCCCTCTCCCACTGAAAGACAAAAGCACTCAGCATGGGGCTGCATGACTTGTATACACCTTTCATATCCCTCTCAGTCACCGGAAGATGGAAAGTTGGCTTTACATTTATTTAATTTAAATCAACCTCATCGTCCAGGTTCTCTTCTCCTTATACAGTGGTACCTCGGTTCACAAACTTAATTCGTTCCACAATTCTAGTTGCGAACCGAATCAAATACTGTATGTGCTAAAAAGTACACAAAAAAGCTTCACAGCCAGTGTGCACAGGTCTGTCTGCGGGGTAGATGGCCGCGGTCATGTTTGTCACCCGATATGGAGGAGTTTGCGAACGGAAGCAAAATTTTGCTGAACTTTTTCTTTGCGAAAAGAAGCGTTCGTGAACCGAGGTATTAATGTACTTAAAAGGAGAACTATGAGGCGAGTGCTTTTCACTCACCTCATAGTTCTAGCCGACCTGTGACAATGAGACTGTCACAGGTCGGCTCAGTAGATCGGGAAGTGAGCGAACACATATCGGCGTTCGCTCACCTCTCGATCCTGTCACAGCTCTCTGCCATGACAGGGGAGGGGCTGGATTCCCCCCTCCCCGCTCCGATTCGCCAGCGCTGACTGGCGGAACGGACGGGGGAGGGGGCGGGTACAGCTGGCTCTGCCTCTAGATAGGCAGAGCCAGCTGTCACTTACGCAGCTGGGCGGATCTCGACATCGATGTCGGGATCCGCTCCTGCGTCTCAGTATACCGCGAGCTGTAGTTCGCGGTATACTGAGCTTAGGGTGACGGGAGGACGCTACTTTGTGTCCTCCCGTTACCCTAAGGAGAACTATGAGGAAAAGCCCTGACCCCATAGTTCTCCTTTAAAAGTCCACCTAAAGCCTGTCGTTTTTCCCCAACATAGTGGTAAAGAGCCATTTTCACTGCAAGTGGTTATGGTAACAATCTTAAATGAAACAGAATGTATTCCAGATTAAGGACACAGTAATGGGAGAAGAATACACTTAAGTATGAGAAGCCACCTATGGCAGGCAGATCACACATTTGAGGAAACCTCCAATATAAGCCAATGGGCAGTATACACCAACCCATAACTGTGACTAGGACTAGTACATTTGTGTGATTGAGTGACTACATTTAATCAGCAAAGATCTAAAACCAAATTTAAGCTAATTTACTGCGAGAATCAAAAGGGAATTCTATTTTTATTTATACCAGTATTTGCCTGGGTGCGCGAGCAGAAAAAAATTGCCGTCTGGACCCGCAGATGCTGCAGTGCCGTCCGTCCGTTTTTTTACTACGGGCGGACGGCAAGAGGTTAAAGCAGACCTAGGAGTAGAGCTGGAAGCACAAGGAACACATTTTGGCTAATGCAGCCAAAATTCGATCTGTTGGTAGCCCTATCCTCTTGACAGAAGTCGATCATTAGATAAACCTTTGCCAAAGGAGCATGGTAGAAAATCATTGGACAAACAGTGCTTGCAGCCAATCACCTGCAAGCACTATTCGGGTATTCCGATAGTGGCCAGCACCACTGTCAGAATTCAATGTACACAGTGGGAGATTCATTCATTCTGTTAGTGTGGATAGAGGAAGCGGGCACATTTTTTTCGTTCAGCCTTTGTGTGTACCCAGCTTTACTTTACCAGTCTGTCCAAAATACAGCAAAGGTATTACAGTAACCTCCTCATTATGTGGTAGTCAAGCAACCAACACTCTCAAGAAAACAGCAAAAAAAAAATTGGCCATTTCAAATTGCAATAGCCAACAGCAAACAGGGGGCTATCCGGCCTCTACTTCCCTAGATGATCATTCCAACTTTAATACTGTAACTTTGTAGCAAGTTACAGGATGAAAGGCAGCATGGAGCTGAGACAGCATCTAGACTGTGCCAGGATTACATGACTGTACCATGTCTGAGCTGGCAACGCAGCCGATCCTGAATGATACCTAAACAAAGATGACAGCAGATGAGGGTATTGTCGGGGGGAGTACGGTGATCTCCGTGAGAGGTAATAAGTACCTGGCAGTAGAACACTTACACATTACTTAGCATGCATGTACGTAACACAAAGACATATATTTGATGCTTTTTGAGGTCTGCTATAAAGTAAACTCTGAAAACATGACATGGTCCAACTGTAGAGGAAAAACTCTAGCTAGAATGTACTTCTTACCCGACGACTCCTTCTTGGCGCTTGCCTCCGCCTGGAAGGAAAATGATGGCGTCCCGGCACTGCTCTTACTTGTATCATTACTTAACAGACTGGTGGCTCCCACTTTAAAAGAGAACGTGGATGCTGTCCCAGTGCCGAATGAGCTGAAATTTGCAGTGTCTGGCTTTTTACTGAAGGAAAAAAGGGAAGCCGATTCAGGTTTCTTCTCTGTTGTAGACTTTGCCATCTGCTCCGACTTCTCTTCTTTGCTGGAAAAGGAGAAGGTCGGCATGGCCTCTGTATTTGAAGAGAAAAGGGTGGGAACGGAGGGGGTTGATTTGGAAGTGCTGTCGCTCTCGGATCCGCTGTCTGTGCCAGCTCCATACTTCTGTTCAATACAAGCCAAATGTTTCTCGTAGTCTCTAAAAATTGGGGTCAGGTCACACAGAGGTGTGGCATTCACATGTTTCACTATCCAGTCCCGTACAGCACTGTTTAGGGACATTAACTGTTTGTTGTATTCACTGGAGCCGCCAGGCTTGCTTGCAGCAGGACTAGAGGTAGATGAAAGCGTTTCACCATTCGTTTTCGCAGTGGTGGAAGCTACTTCTATTGTTGAGGACAAGGATGTTGGTGGGCCATTTGCAAAGAGAGACCCTGACGAGAAAAAAAACCCAACAAACTAATTAGTCATGATTTAAAGCAGAGCTCATATTTGTGCAACTGATAAAAGCTGACCGAAGGTAAAAGTATACCGATCGTGAGAGAACTACAGACACCATTACTGACCTTCTACTGATCAACCAACTCCAATATGCAGAGTCAGAAAAAAAAAGTCAGAAGTCCTCATCTGGAAACTTGCTCCATGTACTGAAGCAAGAGGGTCAGCATGACAGTCAGCTAGCGTTTGCAGGAGTCAGCAATGGCAGTTTCGTGCTTCCCTCAGGTGTAGACTGATACAACCACAAACTATTAAAACCTACAGAAGCCCACTACACCCCTGCACCCCACCCCTATTAATAAGCATCAAAAGTATAACAAATGGGGGCTTTTCAGGTGCACACACACAAAGTATAAAAACCTTACATTTATTGAACATTAAAATGCATATACATAAGACATGTATAGGATCATCATAAAACCAAAACGGAATAAAATATGAGCTCTAATTAATAAAAGTCGCCAGAGTAGACCAAGGCAGCTATCAGCATACTCAAATATTCCTCCACAAACTAGACCGCAAATGACTTGTGTAGTCCCCACAGGTGATTTCCTGTTTCAAGGTCAATTTAGTTGGGGTCTTAAGCTGGCCATACACCTATAGATTATCTGCAGATGTTCAATGATCAGATGGAAAAAGTGCAACAGATTCCTCTATCTACGCTAAACTGTGTGGATGGAGGAATCTCCCGCTGGGCCAAGCTTCAGTATCTTGCTAGTCGGCCCCGCTGGCTCTAAAAATACCCGAACAATGCCTGCATCCAGTGGGAGATTCCTCCATCCATAGAGTTTAGAGTAGAGATGGGGGAATCTGTTGCACTTTTGCCATCTGACCGTAGAAAATCTATAGGTGTATGGCCAGCTTAATGCTGCAACTTGGTCCTCATATTCATGCTACGTGTTTCACCCCCAAGGGGCTTCCTCAGAAAACTGCGATCTATATACTGTCAGTGAAAATGCAAGAAAGAAATTACTACATAATCATTCTAACAGAAACCTATATAGCAAATACATACGTGTCAAATGCACTTACAACTTTGTAGAGCCCAGCTGCATATCACCACAGCAGGAAACGTCTATGCCGGGTGCCACGGAGAGGAAAGAAAGCAACCAATGACACCCGCCTATAGTCTATTTGCCTATAGTCCGACCTAATCATCAATATTTGCTTGATCACATGGGAATGTGAATCCCCATTATAAGAAAAATATAGCACAATGTATAGCATGAGCTAGTCTATGGAATATAAACCGCTGAACTGCCTCCATAAAACCAGCCTGCTTGAGGAATTCAGCGGTTTATATTCCATAGACTAGCTCATGCTATACATTGTGCTATATATATTTTTCTTATAATGGGGATTCACATTCCCATGTGATCTAGCAAATATTCATTATTCGGTCAGACTATAGGCCGACAGCGGGTGTCATTGGTTGGTTTCTTTCCTCTCCGTGACCCCCAGCACATACGTTTTCCTGCTGTGGTGATATGCAGCTGGGCTCTACAAAGTTGAAAGCGCATTTAACAAATGTATTTATTTGCTATATAGGTTTCTGTTAGAATGATTATGTAGTGATTTCTTTCTTGTATCTTCACTGACAGTATATAGATCGCCGTTTCCTGAGGAAGCCCCTTGGGGGTGAAACACATAGCATGAATATGAGGACCAAGTTACAGCATTAGACCCCAAACTACATTGACATTAAACAGGAAATCACCTGTGGGGACTACACAAGTCATTTGCGGTCTAGTTTGTGGAGGAGTATGCTGATAGCTGCCTTGGTCTACTCTGGCGACTTTCATCAATTTGAGCTCATATTTTATTCCGTTTTGATTTTATGTTGATCCTGGATCCTATATATGTCAAAGTATATGCATTTTAATGTTAAATTTAACAAATTTAAAGTTTTTATACTTGTGTGCACCTGAAAAGCCACAATTTGTTATACCTTTTAATCCGTGATAAACTTTTAAACGATGATGCCTGCTATAAATTAGTTGCATGCAGCACAGCCCCCCCCCCACCCACATGCATTGCACAAAATAATGTTTTTGTTTTAAAGATTAGCACATTGCAACAAGAGTGACCCGGGCCTTGTGTCCTGATTCCCCCTATACCGCCCATGCCCCCCTCTCCTGTTGGTTGGTAAGAGCACACAATACAAATGAAAAAAATAACTCACCAAAAACAGGTTTGCTTTCAGTTGTAGACTTTGAATTGCTGAACAGGGATGTGTCACCGTTTCCATTGGTTAATCCTTGAATTGGTTTAGGTACACTTCCAAATCCAGTAAATGATGCTCCAGAGGATACCAAGCCTTGAAAGCCTTTGAAGGCTCCTCCTTTTTCGGACTAGAAGGAAAGGAAAATGCATTTATTGGTAAAGCTCCCAGGATCCCTCATGTGACCTAAATCCTAGATCACAGGATTTCTGGCTACCAGACAAGAACAGAAGACATTCTATAGATGACCTTTGTTAGACAAATGGGTCTTCACAGCTGCACTCTTCAGCCGTTTTAGCGCATGTTTATATATTCGTCTTACTGCTAGCAATCAGCTGTACACTATATACAGTATGTGCATTTCCTGTATCCTTTTTATATTGACCAGCACTGCCGTGTGTATTATCTGGCACCCATGGTTTTGTTTTTTTTGCATTCCACTACTAATTTGCATTCTTCGAACACCTTATTGCTCTTTTCTTTCCCAGTCTTCTTACAGTGGCCATGTTTACTAAGGGCAGATAACTAGCTCTCCCATGACTTCCTGGATTTCTGGCACGTGTGACCATGCACATCATCTCAGGGGAGGAAAATGCCTTTCCCTGAGATTACAGATGAGATTTCCCAGCAATGCTCTGCTGATGACAAGGCAATCCTAGTGTGCATTGCTTTGGCATACTGCCAAAACAATGCACACTTTCATTTTGCCCTTTCAAAGCAGGAAGTGAATGCTCTGCAAGTGTATTTCAAAATCACAGCATTTTACACCTGACATGTCTGTTATTAAATCATACATAGAGTGATGCATTGGTAGAATTTGATTTTTGAGTATAAAGCTCCTCTTTAATGCAAAAGGCACGGAGCTTGAAATTCTGCAATGGGTTGGAGTGCATTCTCACAGAAGTTCCAACTCCCAGCTTTGCCAAGAAAGGCAAACGGTGATATGAACTACGCCTCCCAGAAACAATGCCGGTCCAGGTAAAGTGTATTTGTTGAGGGGTTGTGGTTGTGGGTCAGCTTGGTGTATATAGCTTTCTACAGCCATTTGTACTAGGAAATTTCTGGGAAAAGGGGAGGAGAGGTTGGCAATAGATATGTCCTGTTTTTAAAAAGACTACCATTACACTTTAATTCTGCACAGAATATAACTAAAGATTAACATTTTAGAAGTGAGGGAAAAAAAAAACAAAAAAAAAAAACACCCACACAACACGAGGATTGTTGATTCTGGGAATATCCAATTGCCTTATGGTACCAGGAAGGACATTTTCTTCCCCTGTTGGGGCAAATTGAACCATGCGTTATAGGAGGGGGTGCCTTCTTTTGGATCAATTGTGAGCATAGGGTGGTTTTCCTTTCCCCTTACAGGTTGAACTTGAAGGACTTTTTTCAACCAACTATGTAAATCCCCAATATCGCTCCTGCCTGGTCTTTTAAATATACCATTGGAAGCATTTTGTTATACCTGGTATACGAGTGCAAAAAAACTTGTTGGATCTTGTCAAACATTTTGAGTGGTCCTGTGCTCTCTGCCTGTGTTATCTCAAAGAGGCTGATTAGCCCTCCTAACCCTCTTATCTTGGACTACACAATGAATAGCCTTTATGCTGTAGAGATCTGAGAGTACGAGCGGGTTATTACTTCAGCAAAAAAAACATAGGAGGGCTGAAATAACTCAGTCCACAAAAATGCTGTGGTGTCAGCCCGCAACAGGACTAAAATGTTCGATTTTTATTTTATTTTTTCCCGCTTTTGGCCTAAACAGAAAATATCTATCAGATTCCATTAGCATGGCTGAAGGAAATGCCCACTGTGGCTATTGTATTTTGACAGTCAGCTCCACTGGATGTCAAGATAACTGATTTTGATTGAATGCAGGCACGGTTTAGCCGACAATTTACCTCCTAGCTTCAATCGAAGGTTGTTGGGTGAAGGTTGTTGTGAGGCAGCAGGCAGGGCCACACACTGAGCGAACTGATGAATTGGCTCAGTGCATAACCAGCTTTAGAAGCGTAGTGCATTTCTGCTGATGTTATTTTGTCTTGATATACAATTAAAAGGTAACATAAAAAAAATACATAGGCTTTTATTGCCGACCTTCCTCCCTCCGGCAGACTCACATGGGCGGATTGCCGTAAATAGACTGCTTTCTTTTTCTGGTCGCGCGCACAGGCAGAAAAAAAAACAGTCCGTTGTACACAGCCGTTACCAGCTGTTTTACATGCAAGCGATCAGCGGCTCTATAGCCTGCTGATCGGTTGTGTGTGCTGTCTGGCTGCGCACCCCCCCTTCTGCTATAAATCCCACCAAAAGAAAGCTCTATCTGTATACTGAAAAATGGCCTGGCCAGGAAGGGGGTTTAACACCGCAGACTTCAAGTGGTTAACAGGTATGTAGACCAAGACTTTTTTTTAAGACTCAATCTAGGAAATGGGCACAAATGACACAAGGAATGTAGAATAATTACACATGGAAAAGGGAAGCTGTGCTCACATGTGCAGACATGCGGCTAAACAGCATGCCAGAGAAAAGCACAAAATGAACTTTACTCTAGCATGGTGTCTGACTGCAAAACATCACCACATGAGAGTGCAGAATTCATCCATGCTGTATATCCAGAATTCTGACTTCATTAGCTGCGGGTTTGCTTTCGGATCGGGACTCTGAAGGTATTAGAGGGAAAGACAGCCAGTCAATTAGCATTTTAAGAAGTCAGCCATGACTACCCCTGGATCTGAATCCACGTGTATGCGAGTTTAAAAAAAAAATGTTTGTCTTTCCGCTGAAGGGTATTACAGCAAAAGACATTTTAGACCATTGTGACAACAGTTGGGGAACTGTTATGTGTTCCAGCATGACTATGCCAGCTCCATAAAGACATACGGGGCGATTCAATCAAGTTTTTGTAACAGTTCTTGCGTTATGGCTGTATCTAGAACAGGTACATGAATCTGTTGCAGACAGCAACACTTTTTGTGCTGAGGCGTGACAGAATTTGGTCCAAGACACTCTTTATGAATTCCAGATATGGTTTGATGCTTTTGGTGCAGAGGAAGTTAAAGTGACACTAAGCTCAGGAGTTAAAGGAGAACTATGAGGCGAGTGCTTTTCACTCACCTCATAGTTCTAGCCGACCTGTGACAATGAGACTGTCAGAGGTCGGCTCAGTAGATCGGGAGGTGAGCGAACACATACCGGCGTTCGCTCACCTCTCGATCCTGTCACGGCTCTCTGCCGTGACAGGGGAGGGGCTGGATTTCCCTCCTCCCCGATCCGCCAGCGCTGACTGGCGGAACGGACGGGGAGGGTACAGCTGGCTCTGCCTCTCAATAGGCAGAGCGCGCTGTCAGTCACGTAGCTGGTCGGATCCCGGCACAATTGTCGGGATCCGCTTCAGCGTCTCAGTATACCGCGAGCTTCTGCTCGCGGTATACTGAGCCTAGGGTAACGGGAGGACGCTAGTTTGTGTCCTCCCGTTACCCTAAGGAGAACTATGGGGAAAAGCCTTAACCCCATAGTTCTCCTTTAAATCTTAAAATATGCATTCAAGTACCCCAACTAATAACAAAAATGTATCTTATTTGTGTATCACTCGGCTGTAGATCCTCAAATAATCTCTGAATTGGTGCTGACACTGTCCTTCCGTCTGGAGAGTGGCTAATTTTGTCCCCCATGGTCCCTGTGTATGTTGTAAAGTAGCCACCGCTCCAAACTCACTCCTATGATGGACTCCAGGCACACATTTAGTTTACCAATTTATACAGAGACTGAGCTTCAGAGATCCAGTGTGGAAAGGGGACAAATGTCCAGAAGGACGACCATCACTGCAGCCCTCCACCGAACTGGCCTTTATGGCAGAGTGGCTAGACACACACGAAAGCCCGCTTGAAGTTTGCAAAAAAGCAAATAAGGGACTCTGACTGTGAGAAACAAGATTCTATAGTCTGATGAAACCAAGATTGAACTGTTTGGCCTCAATTCTAAATGCAGGGGTGTGGAATTCGTATCGCCCGACGCCCGGGACATGTAGTTCCGGGCGCCGGGCAAGTTGTTTGGTCACTATTTTAGCCCTGCTACGGACAAGTAGCAGGGCTGGGTTTTTTTTCTTAAACGAGCGCCGAGAGCGGGGGACGTGGACGGAGCGGGGGCGGATCGCTGACAACTAGGGACGGAGCGGAGGGCGTGGAGCCATGACGTGGCAGGGGGCGTGGAGCCGTGACGAAGCCAGACAGTGGAGCTGTGACAGGCTCTGTCACCTCCCTCAGCCTCTGTACCCGGCGGCTGCTGCTCGGTCCTAAGTAAATAAAAATGTTAAAAATGAAAACCAGCCCCGCTGTCCCCATCTGCATGCGAATAAACACGCAGTGTTTTCAACTGCAATCGTGTGCAACCGCTCGGGCAGGGCAGTATTGCAGCAGGAAAACGCACAATCTGCCTGGCACGACTGTGGTGCCATTAGAAAATAATGGCACTACCAGCGCAATCGGCAGTGGTGTGCGATCCGTGACTGCACGGTCATCATGCACGAAACCGAGCGGATGGCTGGGTGGTTACGGAATCGTACACCACCGCCGATTGCGCTGGCAGTGCCATTATTTTTTAATGACACCCCAGTCGTGCCAGGCAGATTGCGCGTTTTCCTGCTGCAATACCGCCGCGGGCGATAACGGTTAAAAACAGTGCACGGTGCATGTCGTGAAAATAGGTACCTTTTTTCAGCGATTGCCAAGCAGATGTAACCCCATACATGCGCATGCAACCGCACACGATCGCACGTCCTGGGAATCCCCAAGTCTGCACCAACCCTAAGGCCCCGTTCACATGTAGCGACTTATCGCGCATTTTTGCCGCTCGATATCGCGAGAAGTCGCCAGCCAATGCTATTCAATGGAGCTGTCTTAACTCCATGTCGCTCGTCGCTTCTACCGGACCCTTTTTTCAGCGGATTTTGCGCGATTTTGCTTTTTTTCTATGGAGCCCGATGGAGAAGGTCGCGCTACCGTTGCTGGATCGTCGCCCCGAAAGTCGCGCTATCCCGGCCACTGCAAAGGTATGTCGCTACATGTGAACAGGGTCTAAAGGGTAAATTCACTTTCCCAAGTAATTTGGGAAAATGGAATTACCCGCACAAATCTCCCTCCCACTATACTTACCTTTTCGGCAAACCGTCCTTCCCGTCCACCAGTACGGGTGTACTATCTGTACCTGTATCTGGACAAGTAGATTCGGCCCCCGCTTTAGTCCTTGGACAAGTAGTTTTTTCTAAAATGTCCACACCCCTGTAAATGTTATATCTCGAGGAAACCAGGCACTGCTAATCATCTGCCCAATACCAACCATCCCAACAGTGAAGCAGAGTGGTGGCAGCATCATGCTGTGGATGTGTTTTTCAGCAGCAGGGACTGGGAGACTGGTCAGGATTGAGGGAAAGCCGAACGTACAGAGATGGCCTCTATTAAAACCTGTTTCACAGTGCTCAGGACCTCAGACTGGGCCGAAGGTTCACCTTACAACATGACAACGATCCTAAGCCAAGAAAACACAGGAGTGGCTTAGGGACAACTGTGAATGTCCTAGAGTGCCCCAGCCAGAGCCCTGACTCGAACCCTATTGAACATTACTGGAGAGACCTGAAAATGGCTGTCCACTGACAGTCCCCTTCCAACCTGACTGAGCTTGAGAGGATTTGCAAAGAAGTTGCAGAAAATCCCCCAATACAGGTGTGCAAAGCTTGTCACGTCATACCCAAAGAGACTCGAGGCTGTAATTGCTGCCAAATGTGCTTCAACAAAGTACTTAGTAAATGGTCTGAATAAGTACATGAGATATTTCAGTTTTTTTCTTTTTAATAAATTCACAGACATTTCTGAAATTCTGTTTTCACTTTGTCATTATGGGGTACTGAGTGAAGATTAAGGAGGGAAAAAAAGAATTTAAAACTGTAGTATGAGGCTGCAACATGACATAATTGAAAAAAGTGAAGGGGGTTTTAATACTTTCTGAATGCACTGTAGGTGTGATGGTCAGGCATCCACAAACTTTTAGCCATAGAGTGTATGACGAGGAGGAGACTTACATCACTTCCAGTGTTCCTTCTCTTTGCTTTCCTAATTTCCCTGTTCTTCAGAACATCTTTACTTGCTACAGAGAAGGTTCCCGCCTATACAGTAAAGAAAAAACAACACAGATGTAATAACATGTTTTAGTTAGACCTACAACTAAGGAAAATTGGTATAGTTTCATGGAGTAAGAAGATGTTTGAAAGGCTGGACAAACCCTCAAGAGCCAGGCAACGCTTCTAAAAAGAAAATCAAACTGGCTACTTAATTGTGCATTGATTTGTCCAAACCAAAACATTATTCAAGTCTGGAAGCAGTGCCAAAAAAAGAAAAAAGGAGGCAGATCACAAAAGGACTATTCGCTGGTTATGCCTGTGGTATCCCTGCAGCTGATCTTTTCCTTCATAACACACCATGCCTTGTTCTCCAATGTGCCCCTGTGTGGAGGCGGCTATCTAGGTAGAAGGCAAGGAGAACAGTTTGCAACACAGTAGTGATTTCACCAAATCACACTCCAAATTTGGTGAGACTAGCAGTCAGAAGCAGCAGTACCTTCGATCTCACACTGAAGATATACAGCCTAGACATACTCGTATACTAGAAAGTGAACTGGTATTTTTCATGAGGAATTCCAGACAAAACGTAAATTTTTCAGGTTCTGCGTAGAACAACTAACATGTCTAAATGTTTCCTATAACATAGCAAATCTTCACTTTCACAGTTCAGTTACCCTTTAATAGCAATTCATATTTTCACAAAGCTATTAACTAAAGCATGGCAGAGCTCTACAAATCCCAACTATCACCATGTACAAAGCTCACTTACATCCTCCGCTTCTTCTTCTTGATCCCAATTGCGGTCGGTCAGCTCCTTGTCAGCTACTCTTTTTGCCATGTTGCCTGCAATGAGGATCATTCTGGAATAAGTTTTTTTTCTTCACATAAACATGACTTTACAAACACTTCCACAGCTGTATAGCCAGAAAATACTACTGAAGCAATTTTCTTTTAGAATTCTGCAGAAGACACAATAAAAGTGCATGTCTTGAGCACATATGAAGAGTAAGTGCACTTTATAACAAAGTGCATGTATCCTTTAGGACTTTCCAAGCTCCTTTTATACATTTAGAACATCTCTGCAATACAAGTACATCACTCCACCTTTTATTCCTTCAAAAACCCCTGCAAGCACAGAAAAATAAGCTTTGATCCTGCCAAAAATCCAGTGAGATTGTTTTAACTTCCTGCAGTGAGCTGACAACACTGCCTCACTGAAATTCCAGGTAATGTTGTCAGTCCTGCCCACTTTTCCACCGCAGAACACCTGCCCCTCTTTTTCCATAAAGTGGAGGTGTTCTGTAGTTTAACAGGGTGAACCTCAGCCAGGGCTGATAACATGGAGTTTTGTGAATAACCTCGACTGGTGCTCCTAACCCTTGAAGCCATAGTGGCCCAAGTGGAGTCAAATCACGAGGCCCTTTAGTGCACTCGTCATGCAGCTCCTTTCATAAAAGGACAGGGATGGTCCATGCGCTGTGTTTTGGTTTATTGCAAGCAGTGATCTATTGCTGAACATCTGCATGGTGGTTCATGATTAGATCTGCACTATGCTACACCAACACCTGTTAACCCATCTAACACAACCCTCTCCACGAGTTGACAAGGCTACTGCTCCTCCATAATACAGTGGAAGAGTGAGCCTTGCCCTAGGACAGGAAGTGGGTTACTGGCCAGATCACCAGGTGAAAACTTGAACAAAACCTTAAAAAAACAAAGAAAAACCAACGAGTGGTAAGTTGCAAAATATGGCATTCTTGTTCTTGCCTTTGGATGCACTACAAAGTGATCCTGTGGTCCAGAGCTGGAAAAAAACCTGTGGAACTCCATTATGCAAACCAACCTGACCTACTACTACACTGAACTGAAGAGCTTGGCCCACCCGCTTTGTCACACAGATCTTCCTATGTTTCACCAACCAGTGCTTGATAGATTAGCATGAACTTTTAGGATTAGATTCTGCCAATCATTTAATAACTCAGCATATTGTGTTCTGGGATCTATCCAGCATGTTTAAAGGGTTGTGGGTTTCCTTCTGAGAGGTCAAGATATTTGAAAGAACTAGCGCACAATACTGGAGAAAAACCTCCCATATAGCTTTTATCTTCAGCACAGACTGCAGCATTCTCAAGCACTCCGATTCACATTGGCACACGCCCCACAACCACCTATGAACCTCGAGCTGAAGTCCATCTGTTAAGACAGTCATCTAGTTTTAATTTCCCTTACTAAGGAAAGTGTTAGGCCGCAGCAGCAGACTTTTTTGCAGGCAATACTAGCAATGAAACAGCAAAGGGAATTGCTGTTGCAATATTATAACAAACATCTCAAAGCAGAACTAAAACATATATGACTGAACTAGTCTCTTCCCCAGCATTAAGCCCCATTCACTAGGTCCAGTCCTACTTCCCAGGTATTTCTGGAGATAGGCTTCATAAAAACCACCATTGCAAGTATTTTGTTACATCTGTTTGAGAAGTGCAAAAAAAACTCCTATTGGTCCTGCCAGAAATCTTCTGAGCGCCAATGCTATTTGCCTATGCGGTTAGTTAACATTGTTCCCAGCTCTCACTTGACTACAGAACACCCCCCGTGCTATGGAGATGAGGAAAAAGGGAGGTGTTCTGTAATATTAGCAAGCATCCTGTCCTAGGGTAAAAATTCAGCTCCTTCATACATACAGAGTGAGCACTATCACAAGCAAGGAGCTCCGGTTTAGACCGAGCCTGGTCTGAACCAATATAACCGATCCTATAAACACAGAAGTGCCACCAGTCACCTGCCCAATCAGCTGGAGGTCAGGGCACATAAACAAAGGGGCAGGACACCTGACCTTATCTGATCACATGCTTATATTAGGTCTAGGTCATTCACCAAATATAGGCATGTGGCCATATAAGGTAAATTATGTCACTGCATCTCACCCCTTGGCTTACTTGCAGCTGCAGAGAAGTTTGGAGGAGCTCAGGCCTGGACCGGGTTCAGTCCCAACCTAATTATCAACAGCAAGTGTGTGACAATGAAGGAAAAAAAATCCAATGTAGCCACCACATGTCCAGGACGTTAGGAGCATGCTGGACTTCTGAGTGATTAACATGTACTTTCCTATACTTGGAGCATTCTGCAGAGACAAAACACAGGAAATGTGCATGCATGGCAGAGATGTACCGTATGTTACAAACAAGACACACAGGTTATTGCATATTTGCTGTAGAACTCCCAATGTGACCTGACAAGTAGACATGTAATCTGGTTCCACCCCGCACATAATTAGGACACTATAAAAATAAAACTAGGAGCTGAACGCAGATGATGTCATGCACACAGCCCAGAAAAGTGA